>NW_008619446.1:0-18709 GCF_000691845.1 Merops nubicus | reverse complement strand
ATCCCTTTCAGTAATCACCCTCTCCCCATAGTTTATATATATATATTTTGTTTGTTTATTTGTGGTTTTTTTTTCCTGCCCCTCCCCCCTCACTGAGTGCGAAGGCCGCTGCCTCCTCTCCTTGCAGCCACGTGCTGGGTCCTTGTGCTGAGAACTCCAGAGCTGGGCGCAGTGCTCCAGGCGGGGTCTCACCACAGGGGAGCAGAGGGGCAGAACCACCTCCCTTGACCTGCTGGCCCCACTTCTTTCGGTGCAGCCCAGGATAGGGTTGGCTTTCTGGGCTTCAAGCACACGGTATTGGCTCACACCCAGCTTTTCATCCACCAGCAACCCCAAGCCCTTCTCTGGAGGGCTGTTCTCAATTCTATCATTCCCCAGCCCATACCAACAGCAACAATTGCCTGACCCTGCTGTGGTTCCTTGCACTTGGCCTTATTGAACTCCATGAGGTTCACCACAGGCCCGCTTCTCAAGCTTGTACAAGTCCCTCTGGCTGGCATCCCCTCCCTCAGGCACGTCACCACACCACTCAGGTTGGTGTTCTCTGCAAGCTTGCTGAGGGTGCGCTCAATCCTTGTTACTGTCATTGATTAAGATACTCAACAGCACTTGAGGGACACTACTCAATGCCCTAGGCCCCTGCAATGTGAGTGCTGGTGAAAAAACACCTTGGTGTTCTCCACAGCTTCTTGTGGCAACAGAGAAGCTGAGAACAGTCACATTACTGGCTCCTGGAGAGGAAGTGCAGACTGGTACAAGCGACCCACCAGCTGCAGCAAAGCACCCTTAGCCATCACTTCTGGTTCCTGTCACACTGATGAACCAGTGACCACATGTGTTTGACACAGGGATTAAAGTCATTCATTTTAAAAGCAAAACTTAAGACTTGTGGCCCCAACACCCAACAACCTTCCTTTGCTCTATTCATTTTTCCTTAAGATCACAGGAAAATTGCTGCAGCTGCTATATGACAACAGAAACACCTTCTCAAAAATCTATTTTCCTGCCTCTCTTAGGCTATATATAAGTAACTCAGGTGACCTCTGTAACTTCTATTGTATTAAAACCAAGCAAATCTGTATTTGAGACATCAGGTTCATTGAAGTTTACCAACTGAAAACTGATGCTAAACATCCAGAGAGGTTTAGACAAACACAAGGCATTAACTACAATTAGTTTATTGAAAACCACTGTACCATAATTCATAATTCAGACTGTTATTTGCAGAGTGTAAGAAGCTACCAGAAATGCAACAAGAAGCGGTCGGTCGCTAAAGGAAGATCCCTTCCAGTCTTTGCTAGCACTCCCCACTTCCTAGTCGAACCAGGACAGCCGTAGGTGTGCAGGGGAAGGCTAACACAGCACAAAGGTGTGGTGTGTGATCTCAGAGCCATGGTATTGAATGCTTAAGTTCAATATTCTACTGAACATCAGCTACTCCGAATGAAAACAAGCAGTCTAGTTCAGAGCTATCAAAAATAGCCAAGCTTTAAGAAACTAATTTGATATAGGTATTTGTTGTTTGCACTGTGTATTCTGTTCAAAGCATTCCTGTCCTACACAAAGACTGAAAGATAGGCAAAATGCTTATCTAGTAAAAGTGATAAGGTATTCTGGGTAGGCTTGAATGTCATTAAAGATGATGAACATGGATGGCCGGTTCACATTGTCGGTCGAACTATCGAACAGATCTACAGAGTTACTAGCGCTTTTTGCCGCTGGAGTAATGGATCCTCTTGTCCCCTGAGAATATTCTCCAACAAGGACTCGAGCCAAGTACATGTACTTCTTCCCATTCACATCAGGTTTAGAGTAAATATCGCTGGCAGAATAGCTGGCGTCAACAGCAAAGTATGATCCGTTTCCAAAGTTTGCAGCTGTAGTCAGAAAAAGAAGCGTCTGTGAGTGTTTGGTTAGCAGCAAGCACGTATCTGCCCTCTTCGGACCTGTGAATCTCTTGGCAATTTTGCTTTTTATTTCCAAGCGCGAGATATAACAGAACAAATAATTTGCACACAAGGCAGAACTATACACAAGGCATCACTAATCAGGCTGAGCCCTGCTCAGGAAAACAAGGGTTGTTGTGAAGTTCACGTTACCGTGCATTCCAGCGTAGCTCCGGTTAAATCCGTGGTTGTTAATTAAGGTTAACGACTCCTTACTTGTCCCATGAAAGAGAAGCTTCTCATTATTCCTGTTGCCATTTTTGTTATCCATTTCACGCTTTTTTATTTGGTAGGCCTTCCAAAAATATGGGTTCTGAACTCTTTCAATCTGCAAAGTTTGGAAGCAAGACAGAAAGAGAGATCGTAGGCTGCTGTCATGAAAACCATTAGTGTAGTGTATCAACAACTCAATCTGCTTCCAACATTCCCCTTCTAGCTCCAAGGCATGTTTACCAGATGATGACATAAATCAGTTAAATCATGTCAAACTTTGGCACCACAGATAGCAGACCCCAGCCCAAAATGTGACAGAAACACTCCAGGGGAAACAATAAAGGATTCTGGACAGAGGTGACACCTGCCTGCAAAGCACACGTGACTTAAAGCGAGCAAATGCCATGCTCCACGGTAGCAAAAACAACAGAAAGAAAGAGCACTCCCTTGGTACTGCAGAGGAAGCCACTGCTTTATTGTTCAAATTACCTCAACTGCAGCATCAAACTAGTGCTGATTAAAGTTAGTGACAGCCATAAAGGCTTGTCCAACTTCAGAAATCCCAGTGGAATTTATCTTTCCATTGTTACTAGTACTCTTCATCACTTGCTATCAAAGCATTTATGCTCAGACACGATGACCTGCTTTTACCTTTTCAATTTTTAGTGACTGACAAGTCTTCAGAAACTTTTCTTGCACATCTCTGTATTCTCTTGTTTCTGGTTTTAGTTCCACTAGTTTGAGTCGCTGGTTCTCCATATCATCCCATGTTGCAGGGAGCACTGTAGACTCCTGATCTGCAGAAGAGATGTAACCAATCACATTTACCCAAATTCTCTGTTTAAAATGAAATAGGCCCTGCTACAAACCCTTCTAAATGCCCATACATCCAGCTTATCACTAGTGCCTACTGGTCTCTCTCAGCAGAGTGTATTCCATTGGTCTTTTTCTAAAAGATTAGGGCAATGTAGTTGCTAGTTTGCCACTGCACTGGCAACCGATGCACCTGAACTGGTAGTTCCTGGCCAAATCTGCTCTTCCCAGCTGAAGAGGGATCCTTTGCAGTATCTTTTACTGGTAGCCTTTGCTGCAGATGATGTTCTCAAGGACATGGAGCAAATGCAGATTTACCAAGCAGTTAATTCTCACCAGCTAGGAGACTAGGAACAAAGCATTTGAACAAGGAAGGTTCTAAATTTAAAGTTCAAGAATATACTCCCTACCTGGAAAGCAGTCTTCCCTTTCTTACCTTATTTCGTACTGGCAAATAGTAACACTGACTGATGCATACGCTACAGACATCCAGCATTATAGGATTCCTCACTGAGATGACATTTTTTGTAAAAGAATAAAAGATACAATTCTGTAAATAAGGGCAGGATGGAACTGTAACTAAGGCACAGTTACTTAAACCTGTCCACTTTCAGGTGTTATGTGGGCAAAAAAGGTTGTTGCCATTAAGATATAAAACGTGCCCCTGCAAAACAAGTCACAACAGGGCAAAGAAAAATAGTACACTCAGAAAGTACTGCATCGCTGAGTAAGAAAAAGGTAGCTCCTTATGTTGTGACAGACCAGAAGTCAACGGAAGAGGGTACACCTCAAGAATAGAAATGAGCTGGGATCCAAATGACAACTGCTACAAACATCTAATTACTGCTAGTAAGCCTGTTAAGAACCTCAGAACGTGTTACCTACCTTTCCAAAGACTTTATATAACTGCAGGATTCTCTTGTTTTCGTTTCCAAATGCAGTTCCTTCCTACATTCTCCAGAAATGGATCTGCACAAAGCTTCTAACAATGTTTTGCATATTCTTACCATTTCTTGCTTTTACTAGGCTGGATCAAACCTGGGAACGTGGGAATGTCAGTCTCGGGATGCTTTTACCTACCTTCAGATTTATCAATGCGTAGGAGGGATTTACATTTGCCTTGGTCATCCAGAGCACATCGAGCTTCCAAATTCACGGTGTATGTTTTCTCAGCAATGGTGACCGGAATAGATTTCCGCTTTTCCATGAAAGCATTTTCCAAGAGCATATTTGTGCGACTGTCAAATGGCACGTAGGAATCCTTTTTAAAATATTTCCACTCAATTAAGTTTTGCAGAAGTTCTGCCCTGATCTCGTCCTGCTTAGCAGCTTTTACCCTGTGGATCATTTCTTGGACAGTTGAGTAAGCCATCCAGACATCTTTCTCAATGCCTGAAATTCGAACAGAGTTATTCCCCAAACGAAGAGCAATCTTTAATTTCTTTTGTAGGTTCTGCAGCTCCTCATTCTCTGCTTCACCAAAATGAATGATTGACTCATCTGTGATTTCTGTTTCAAACTGTTCCTTTAAAATTGCACTTTTCAACCAGTTTTCAGCTTCTTCCACTTTCTTTTTGTTTTCACCACAAATCTGCACAACAGCCAGGTCAATTTTCTTTTCCAAAATTGCTTTGGTTTTTTCCTTTGGAGAACTTTTTTTCTCAGAGCTCCAGAATGCTACATTGAAATACACAAATGTAATATAAATGTAATATAAAACATTATCAGCTGCTGCTACACAGATTGATCTATAACCTGTATTTAGGTGATATCTACTTACATGTTAACTTGGAAAGGAATGATTTGGCTGTTTTAGCAAAACCTTCTTTCTTCTGCATGCTTCTATGGAACACACTCAGCAGATGTGGCTGGAAGATGACAACTTTAACAGTTTTCACAGATGGAGCAGAGTTACTTCTAGCAAAGTCAGTTACTGCATCTACCATGTCATCAGCTACTACAGCTGGATCACGGCCTGCCTCACCTGAAACAAGTTGTAAAGATTTTGCCTTTAAAAAGCATTAATAACTGCTACAAATGGCTAAAACATCTTTAAAAGAACAATTGTGACCATACCTACAATCACTTGGATCATAAACAGGTCAGAAATAACTTCAGGCTGGCAATTAGCAAAGGTTTCTGTTTATCAGGAAAAGGAGGTTCAAGCAAGGGAAAAACTGAAGTTTACTTTGTTGACATGCCAGCTGATCAGGTTATGATGCAGATGATATGGCTTGGTTACCTAACTGGCCACAGGCCTGATGCTTATTGGCCCAGAAGCATTTTGGGCAACTCTGCTCAAAAAGCAAGTCTAGTTTTACTCATATAAGAGGTCCCTGCATACATGGGGCCCAGTTTGGATTCTCTGACTCAAGGGATTTCTCCTGAACTAATCAAGAATAACAAGAGAAGAAAAAATGACAGTCTGGCCTTTTTGATGGGTTCCAAATCCATCCCTATCAGCACTACTTGTGCAGCTGATAGCCAGAGCTCCATCATCTACTGGTTTCAGTAATGGAGAAGTAGCTCCCTGGATATTGTCCGATGAGCTGCCCACATGTACCAGGCTGCTGTGACAAAATAGTCATGGCTCTCCAGGAAGTACAGAGATACCTGTGAATCCCTGTTAGCAAGGAAGCGTTGGCTCTGGAGCACTCAAACTCTTTACATACTAGCTGACTGCAAGGAGCAAAGATTTCTAGGACTTTTTGAGCTTCTAATAACAATCTTAAAGTCTACAGTTTCTGAATGTATTTTCACCAAAGAATAACCTCTCTAGACAAACTCATTGCCTGACCCCTGAGACCGGCACTGACCAGATTTCAAATGGAGACACAGACCATACAGACCTGTTCCAATTGCTGGGAAGACAACAGAGGTGTACTGCTGTGATTCACATTCCTGAAGCACTTTGGAGACTATCTCCTTGATATCATCTTGGGCAACAAAATGAATTATTTTTTTGCACGGCAGGTCCCCTGCTTGGGTCGTGATATAGCTCTGATTCATTTGCAAGGCTGAAACGTAAGTAGGAGAATGTAATCAATGTCTGCAAATAAATTCCTTCTCTGAGGCAGAAACCCAGCTTCACTACTTTTCCCTCTTGGTCACATGGAGGATGTGATAGTGGGTTGCCAGTTAAGCCAACAGCAAACACTCTCACTCGGGAATGACAGAAGGAGGAGGAGTTGCAGGTAGACAGTTGTTTCCAGGGAGGTATGGCTTCTCTACTGACATCTCTGCCAGTGTCATCCCTTGCTCATGGCTCTGTTCAGTGTAGACTCAACATGTTCTTATCATGGGACGATTTATTTCACTGTGTCCTGGTTTCAGCTGGGACAGAGTTAATTTTCTGCCTAGTAGCTGATGCAGTGCTGTGTTTTTGATTTAACGTGAGAATAATGTTGATAACACACTGATGTTTTAGTTGTTCCTAAGTAGCACTTATTCTAAGTTGAGGATTTTTCAGCTTCCCCCGTTTTGCTAGCCTGCAGGTGCAGCAGAAGTTGGGAGGCAGCATGGCCAGGGCAGCTGACCCAAATCAGCCCAAGGGATACTCCCCACCAGGGAACATCATGCTCAGCAAATAGACTGGGGGTAGCTGAATCACTGCTTGGGCATCAGTCAGCAGATGGTAAGCAACTGTGCATCACTTCTCTTCCTTTGGTTTTATTTATCTCCCTTTTTGCTATATTCATGTTAATTACAGTATTTATTATATTTTATTTTAGTTATTAAGCTGTTCTTACCTCAACCCACAAGTTTTGCTTCCCCTACCCCCCCAATTCTCCTTCCCATCCCACTGGGGAGGAGTGAATGAGCAGCTGCGTGGTGCTGAGTTGCTGGCTGGGGTTAAACCACAACAGAATAAGACGATGCAATGACAAAGAGATTTAGTTCTTTTCATATGCTTAGAAGTCTTCTTTTCTTGAAGATTTCTCTTTTCCTTCCCTCATTAGACATTTTACAAATATCACATTAACTGATTCAAAACCAGCTGATGTAACACAGTGCACAACAGAGATGGTTGTACAGTAAGCACCAAGAAAGTGTTCCAGCAGATTCCCTGCCACACAGGAACCCCATTAGAAAGGAGGTCAGAAATGTTCCACCATACCTAGTTGAGCACATTCATCTTCGACTGCTTTTCCAGCCCCTTTCAGAATTGCTCTAGAAACACCTTAAATGAGAAGAGGTATATGAATCCACTGTTACTGCTGTCAAAGTCCCATCTGAGGCAGAACCCTGTACCACAATCTCTAAAATATCTCATCCCGGTAACAGGAAAAGTTACACTTGAAAAGCACTACTGCCTAAGTTCTAGGCTTATGATTTTCAACTCAAAAGTTATATCTAAAATATGTAACAAGTTTCACTGAAGTCAAAACCTCATTGAGATTTGTCTTCTCCTTTAGTTTGAGAGATGTCCTATAAAGAGATTCTATTAAAAATAATTAATAGTTTCAATTTCTGTAAAAAACTTAAATGTGCCAGCCTGTGACTCAGATTAAGAAGATAAAGGTTTCAGACACTTCCTAATTGAACCTTTGTACCCTAAGAAGCAAAACAGAAACCACACAGTGAAACAAAAGGGTTTGAAGCACTGAAAAAAAAAAACACTTCCTACTCTCCTTATCGAGCCCTTCCAACCACATGTACTGTTTTCATACACAATGCCAACTAAAATACCTGTTTTGAGCCTGAAGCTTTGGTTTGTTATGTTCACAATGACATCTGCCTCTTCCTTGGTAATATCACCTTCTGCCACCCGAAATACAATGGAACCAACTGTCATTTCATGTACGTTCTGTGCTGGCGTTGAAGAGGTAGCAGAGGAAGCTGCAGGAAAGAAACACAGACCCTGAGCAGAAGGGAGCAATGAGGTAAGAGACAAGGGACTTGTTCATGGGTACTACACCTACAGAGACCACGGTTTGGCTCCAGACTCAGCGTGTGAGGAGGATTGCCTGCCATGTTAACTGAAAATCATTTCCTCTCACAGGAGTCTTTGATCAGCCTTCACCTATTCCCATCATTGCTATGCGTGCAATGAATAGGTAGGTGCAAACACCTACTTGGTGACATTTTAGTGTATAAGCCTTTGTGAAACTCCAGGGTAAGAGAGCAGCAAACCTTCCAAGTCCCACTCCCTCCTCCGTCTCACAGTTTTCAGGCAGGTTCTCTCCTGCATGACAGGAACTTTTTACCTATGTGTTATTTGTGAAAATGAGTTACACGTTAGAAACTTGTTGCGTTTTCTACACTTTGCAGTTCCACCGGGCTGGATAACATCAAAGATGTTTCAGTTTGAACATGTGAGAGGTTTAAGAGCATTCCAAGGAGACCACTTTAAGACATAATCAGGAACCCACCTGCCTTCCCAGGGCATGGGAAGACACTGACCCATTCACACACAGTCTAATCAAGTACTGCAGCAATAAAAGTCCTGCTTGTGCCCTCGGTACATCGTAGCTTCTGCTGTCCCCATTTGTAGGGGCACTATCCAGGTAATGAACCACAGGTACCTTTCTTTCTTCCCCCCCCAAACACCATTTCAGACATTACAGACAGTCTAAAATTACTACATGCTGCCTTTACAGCAGCCACCTGGACTGTTACCTGGACTTTGGGAACAACATGCTCACCAGATATACACCTAAACATCCATAACAAATGCATTCCTTGGAACATTTAAAAGAATTTTTAAAAAGCACTAGGCACACAACTTCTGTGAAGCAAGCTTACCTGTGCTTTGGCTAGCTTCACCTCCAGAAGTCTTCTGCACTTTAACACCTACAGTATTTCCACACCTGCTCTCAAATTCAACGGAAAAT
Source organism: Merops nubicus (assembly GCF_000691845.1). Lineage (NCBI taxonomy): Eukaryota > Metazoa > Chordata > Aves > Coraciiformes > Meropidae > Merops > Merops nubicus. Next base: position 9,903 of record NW_008619446.1, on the reverse strand, counting down.
TCCTAGAGAGGGAAATTACAATCAATCTTTGTAAAAATATCTAGATTATGCAGTAGAAATAAGTGTTTTAGAAGTTAAAATACATTTAGAAAGGGCTTAATGCAGACTACTTCATACCGCGTGCCTGCTGATGGAAAGCACTTCTTTTTCCAAGAGTGATGGTATCTATGCAGGAGTTGCAGCAAATTTAATCTGCAGGCAAGTCCTATGTACTGAAGAATTAGGTGAGTTCAAGAGTAATTACACCTTTGTCTGTGTTATTGCCAGGGAGCAGAAAAGGACAGGAAGGGTGCAGGGCAGTACAGGGCAGGCAAGAGAATTTTCAGTACTGACAAGAGAGATTGTCAGTAAACTTTTTCTTTAGTAAAAAAACAAGCACCTTGCGGATTCCTTGGAGATTATCAGATAGTCAAAGTATCATGAGATACGTTGTCCTGGCTTTGGCTGGGATAGGTAATTTTCCTTCTTAGTAGCTAGAACAGTGCTGTGGTTTGGATTCAGTATGGGATCTGGCATGAGAAGAATGCTGATAATATACTGATACTTTTACTTGTTGCTAGGAACACAAGGACTTTTTGGCTCCCCATGCGTTGCTGACGTGCAGGTGCAGCAGAAGCTGGGAGGGAGCATGGCCAGGGCAGCTGACCCGAACCAGGCAGAGGGATACTCCGCACCAGAGAACATCATGCTCAGTATATAGACTGGGGGGGAGTTGGCTGGGGGCAGATTGTTGCTCAGGCATTGGTCAGTGAGGGGTAAGCAACTGCATCACTTCCCTTCCTTGGGTTTCATTTCTCTTTTTCCTATATTCATTTTCTTTACTATTACAATATTTTATTTTAGTTATTAAACTTATCTCAACCCACAAAAGGGTTTGGCTGGTTATTTTTGATTTGTGAAGCAGGTGGGAGGAGTGAGTGAGCAGCTGCATGGTGCTTAGTTGCTCACTGTGATTTAATCTCAACACAGACCCAAATAAATCAGCATATGACAGAGACAGAAAAATGTGGTAACTCACCTGGATATTAGTTGTGTCTTTTGGATGCAACAGAAAGTGGACTTCTTCAAGAGAACATACTCTATTTTTACTGCTGAATTCAAACACCTTTTTGAACAGTAATTTAGCAACAACAGATCTGGGGAATCCTAAATTCCCCGTCCCAATCGCTGGGAAAGTAATTGACTTTAAAGACAGTTCCTCAGCAATCTCCAGACATTTTGTGATGATGTCACCCAAGACCTGCAAAGCACAATCATTTTTTCAATTACTGAAAGTAGGTTTGGTTTTTTTTTCAGTATGTGCAATATAGCATTTGCCCTTTTAGCTATCTCTTGTTATTAGAATACAACTGCATACACCACAAGGAATAGATTAGTCAACAAGGAATCAGCCACACAGTTAAAAGAGAACAGGCCAAACTCTCTTGTACTCTAAAACACTGTCCTGTGTTTTCAAAGGAAAAGTGGCATCAAACCCACTTTTATTTCAGGCAAATAAAAACCCCTGTACCTTTGAAGATGCGTGTTTCTGGGACCATGCAGGTACGACAGCATGAAGCACAATGCTGCAAGCTAGATTGCAACCTTCTGTTTTCAACACAGAGCCCTCCTCAGGTGTTTGTTTGAGGCCTTCTTCTTTTAAGCTCATCTGCAGCATAGGACCTGCCTTGCTCAGCAAAGCTTTAGAGAGCGGCCCTTTACCAAGCTGGAGATCTTTGGCAACACTGATGACAACAATATCTGTCTGAAAAACACAAAAGTGAGAACTCTAGATTAAGGATCAAATTCACATTTCCCACCAGTTAATCAAATACAGCCTGCCTACTGATTTACAAAGTAAGTTTTTGGGACAGAAATCTGAGACTGAAAAAAGGCTTGGAATAAACCAGAAATGATGATCAATTCTAACACCATTTGCCTGCCCAAAGCAGCACAAAAGCCAGGTTAACAGTGAAATTCATTTCGGCCGGATAGGAGAAAGTTAAAAATCTGCATTCTGTCTACTCATTCTAGCTCCATTTGAAAAACATTGATGTAAGTTAGTTCTCCGAGAGAAGCCTGCAGACCAAAAACCTGTGTTCACTGAGGTAAGCAGGACCTCCCATGTGTGGCTGGTCTAGAGCAAAAGGAGAAGCTGAAGACAAACAAGACTGGAGGAAAGCAAAGGAAAAGTGAGAGAAGCAGTATCTTGAAGAGAAATACAATGGGCTGTGAATGTTGTGTCAGACACTATACTCAGCTCCTCAGGAAGGACATCTATACACATTTTAACCTACATACTGCCCTGGCCATCTAGAGGAGCTGCAGCCACAGACTGTGAGAGGCATCCACTCCTGAAAGGATTTGCTGGCCACTACAGAAAAGGTTCTGAAAGGAGCTGCTTCCAGTATTGGTGATCCCAGTAAAGTAGCCATCAGCCAGCTAACAGCAACTCAGCACCAGAGCTGACTGGAAAGCAACTGCTGACGCTGGTTCTCCACAGGAACTGGAGGAGCAACTGCCTGTTTCGTGCCAGCGTTCACCAGTGCCATAACGAATGACGGTTCCCCAGATCTGTACGCTACGGATGCAAAGAGAACCAGACTGGCTGTGGGCCCAGGGCTCAGACGTGCACGTCTCTGCTGCCTCAGGACCACCGTGGACCTGGGAGCAGCCCAGCCACTCTCACACTGACCAACACTGAGCACCCTCTTTCACTTCTGTGCTAGTACCCTGCATTTGTGTAATGGGGATTTCTGGGAAGGTCAATGCGGCAGCACTGGTGGCTCCTGCCCAGCAAGGTAGGGTCAGTGGGGTCTGAGCCCAGAAACACTCCTGCTGGCCCTGTGTACCACGGGAGTCCGTGCGCCTCCGTGTCAGCCGATGGCCACACGCAGCAGAGCACAGCCATCCACACCCGTCATGCAAGACAGTCATCTAACAGCACTCAGCAGCAACAGCCAGCCTCACAAACCTAGCAAACAGGTCACCTTGCCAATTACAGATGATGGTCTAAGGTTGGTAATTTTTTGGTTTGTGTTTGTTTTTCTAGGAAAAAAACCCAAACCCACACTTGATACTTTAAAAGCAGATAATTTACAATACTTACTGTAGCATCTTCAATGCTCCCTTTTCTCAGCATGATGTCAAGGCCTTCCTTAGTTGTTACCACTGACAAGTTCTTGCTATTGTGAGAAATTTTGCTTCTCTTACGCTGAAGTGACCTGTAGGAAGGTGAACAATCTGAAAACACCTCTTGCAGTGCCTTGCTGAAAGCCTGAACGTTATTCTGTGCAACATCCACCAGATGAACCTCCTTCAAGCTGCTATCCCCCGTGGATTCTTCCAAGGTCTCCTTGATGGAAGACACAATCGAATATGTACACAGTTCCAGAGGGAAGCCAAAAATCCCTCCGCTTACAGCGGGCAAAGCTATGGAACCATGATTAAATGTTTCTGCTAGCTGTAGACATTTCTTCACTGTCTTTCTTAACAAGAACACGCACTTTTCTGCTTCATCCTTCCTCCACCTGGGCCCGACAGCATGAATGACATTCTTGCAGGGAAGTTCCCCGGAGCCCGTGATAACGGCACAGCCAGGCTGCAGGTTCCCGTTCCTCCTCACCAGCCTGTCACACTCCTGCTGCAGCTCTGGACCAGCTGCTTGTGACAGTGCCTCGGCAAGGCCACCGATGTGTTTCAAGTCTTCATTGGATGCATTTACCACGACATCAACAGGATGAGTGCACATGTCAGCTTTATAAACCGCGATTGCGACCCCCCCTGTGGTCACCTGTGCGTAGGGCTTGCCCCTGGCACTGTGCTCTTGCTCTCCTTCCGACGGTTCCTCCAGCCTGACCAGACACTTGAACTCTTGTTTTGCACTGGCGGCAAAAAAGTGTTCTCGCTCTTTGAAATAGGACTTGGCTCCTGGCTCTCTAATTACCACACGCTTATAGTGCAGGCCAGTCAGAATCTGCTCAACTAAGGTGACTCCCTTCAGCACTTCCTTTCTCGGCCCACTCAGGGATATAACTCTGCATCTGCTCTGCATGCTGAAGTTAACTTTCACACCTTTAGTTTGTAAGTCATTCCAAACATTGGTTTTCTCTTTCTCAAAAAACAGTACGACTGCCATGGGCTTTCCTCCGATGACCTTTTGTACTTGGGTATTTTCATCAACGAAGTTAGAAAGTTCCTCAAAGGCTTTTGCTACTGGTTGACAACAGCCAGCAACGATGACCGCCCCCTCTACCTGAGTGACTGTTACGGTTTCATTAGAGCAGTTTTGCTTGGTGAGCAGCCACCATTCCTTTTTCTGAAGGACTGACCTATCCTCCAAAGTAATGCTTTTGTAGTCCAGTTCCTTCTTTATTTCTTCTTCTGCTTTTATGAGATCTTCAGGGCCACTCCCTTTCAAGATGATAGCTTCTGTGCCAAGCTCATAAAAGGCATTAATTTGTTTTGACATAAACAGGCTCTGTGACAGGGTTTCATTATCAATATGCTCCAAAAACTGGAAAATGTAAGGGTGGATATTAACTGTTTTCTTTGCCATTTTGCGTATATTATCTAATATCTCCCCTTTTACCTTATAAACTTCCTCAGGCACTCCACATAGGTTAACCACCTTCTGCAAAGGATCATAACTTATCCGTAGAGCTGGGAACTCCTTACAAATTATTTCTTCAAGACTGGTGGCCTGTAAAATTGCATATTCCCCTGGACCTATTACCAGCGTTTCCTCAGTTTTTTGCTTTTCTCTTTGTATTTCTCTGGTGGCCTTTTCTATCAGAACATTCAGGTCTTGTTCAACATTCTTCACAACTTCCTCTTCACCTACTACAACAAGCATTTCCTTGGAAATACATGGGATTATCACCACTTCATCGTGGGTGAAGCTGTTTCTAATGGCTTCCCACACCTCTGCACTTACTTGACATTTAACTGCCTTGTACTTGGATATGTTATGTGAAAATGCCGCAGACACATTTTCATTCCATGTCTTGATCAATCGAGACACTAATCTCTTCTGCTCAGACAAAGCAGGTGAAGGATGTAGAGTAACTTTTGGGTCTGTACTGTGGGGATCAGGCCATGTTAGCACACAACTACACTTTGCCATTTCACAACTTATTGCCTCAGTTAGTCCATTATTTCTCTGCAAGTAAGACCAGATATACGGATCCAGAGGCACTGCAATTGGATCTGGCTGCTTTATTTGTGGCCCTTCCTTTCCGTACAGAGCTGTTCCCAGCGAGGTGTAGTAAGGATAGACAGAGATGGGTGTTTTGTTGAGTGAATGCTGCTTTGCCAAGATATTGGTTACATCTAAAACAAACAAATAAAGACCCAAGCAATTAATGCTAGCACTTAAAACCAAAGATCTTCTTGTATTTGGTTTAATAATTTTTATGTCTAAGAATAGTTTTACGTTGATTTCCCCTCCTTGCCAGTAGGAAATAATTCCAAATTATTGAAGAGGTACTGGTTTTAAATGCCAAAACTAAGTTAAAGAGGAACAGTTAGGAACCAACACTGTCCACTTCCAGGAGGAGGTTTGCACAGCACTGTCTCTGCCCCTACTTCTGCTACATGCTGTACTTGGAATGCCCAACTCAGCAGTTGTCTGAGCTATTATTACTCAGCAGCATCAATAGCTCCTCACTTCCCCCCCTCAAAAAAGAGCATCTATCTTATTCAACTTCCCTTCAGCTCTCCCCTTCACTGCAACACCTCCAGCTTCCTCCTTGTCCTCCACCTTCCCCAGATTTCACGTTTCCGTCACTGGTTGAACAAGCCACAGCACCTACTCTCTGGCCAAAAAGCTATCCTATAGTTTGTATTCAGACAGCACCCATCACCATGAGAAAGCTCTGGAGAAGTTTCCTGCACTATGTGGGGCTCTGCTTTCTCTATTGAACTCAAACCTGTAACCTAGACTCGTTAAGGATCGAGGCCTGGGTGACATAAACTGTGCCTAAAAAAGGAAAAAATTCTATGCCTCATTCCCAGCTAGTACAAACCCTAAACTTACACCCCAGGTAGCAGAGACCTGATGACAAAGCACCAAAATGGCTGTTCTATGAGGGCAAAACATTAATTTCTCTAGAAAACCCACATTTTTTTTTTGTTTGATCTTTAAGTTAAAGGATCCCAAAGAAATAAGGGCTTTGTATTCCTGCATTACCTTTATGGTCATTGAATGTAACGATAGCTGCATCTTCATCAGGCAGCTGCTGAACATCCACCACTTGTGCACCTCCATTCTTCTTATTTTCAAAGTAGACAGTTATATAGTCACTGGGTGTGTCAGGGGGTACATTTTCAGCCCTAACACTTTTTGTTAGCTCAAGGCACCGTGCAGTAATGTTTTGTTGCTTTGCTCTGTAGTTTTGATTAAGCTTTTCAGCAAATTCCCCCGCAACTAGAGAGAAGGAGGAAGAAAAAAGAAAAAAACAAACAAAACCACTGAGATCAAGCTAGTAGCTCACTTTTCTACTATCCTGGCAGACCATCACTGTGTGCACTGCCCAAAGCACTGAATTACAAACCATCTATCAGCTTGGAGCTACCCACAAAGCTACTTCTTTCCACATATTCAGTGTCTCTCACCTAGTATTCACCAGATGGTTGATCACAATTGTTGATTACAACTACTGTCACCAAAATTTGTCTCTAGTTTTCCTACTTTGGACTATGGCTTTATACACAACTAACCATCATAAGTCAACAGTTTAAATTCTGATTTTTTCTGGTTTATGATAAACACATTATTTTTGGCTACCTTTCTCGCTTGTTGATCATCACAGTAAAAGATAGCCAAGCCACGTTTACGTCTGTCAGACAAACACAAGTTTTTAAAGGATCTACTTATTTACTAAAACCCTAAGACTGGACCACGATATGAAAGGCAAATAATTTCTGACTTCTAAAGCATAGAACTGCATGCCTCCCCACAGACCAAAAGCTTCTTTGGTTTAGTTATACCATGGACTAATCCCTTCACAACTTCAAGATTTGAGCAATTTCATTCTCATGCATTACAACTATTCCCACAAAGTTGATTTCAAGTGGCATACAAATTGTTTTAAACACGTTCTACCTTCTGAAGAGGTTTACAGCTTTTCTAGACAGAATTCTCTCTTCTTTCCTGTCCTACTTCCTCACCCAGAATCAAGCACATGTAAAACCACCTTGTCACAAAAGGACTTAAGCAGGTATCTATCATTAACTTTAGTAGTGTAAATCTGCATATAAAATAACACAGTATCAGATTAAACCTTAAACCTAGGACAGAAAACATTCATTTCCTGCTTAGTCACACACACAGAGCTAAGAAAGATGTGTAACTGACTCCTCCTTACCAAAATTTCCAGTAAAAGTAACAACAGCACCACGTATTTCAGGTATCATTTCCACACTGAAGTCACCATCATCCTCTGACAAGCCACTGATATTCTCTACCAGCATAATTAACATGCTTTCTTTTACTGTCTCCTGCATGTTTTCAAGCACAACTCTGTTTGAAGGCAGGAATTCTTCAGAGTCCTCCTCTTGCCATGGCTTCACCAACAGACCAATTTTTTTCACTGAGTGATACTTCCTTTGCAAAACTTCTTGGGCATCTAGTTCCACAGGAAAACAAAGAAAGAAGTGATCTTCCCTTCCCCTCTTGCCACAGCAGAGTAACACGTTACATTACATTCTACTTTTAAAAACCTAGCCAGCTGTATTTTCTCATATCATAGAAGAAAGAGAAATGAAGACAAACCTACATCAAAAGTTAGGGTCGGGTAAAAGCTACTCCATGATCTAAATGTGCCCAGTCCCTCCAGAGGAAAAGAGAAAAAAAAAGTTTATTTTTGAGGTATGTGCTCCCTTCTTTCTACTGCCCTCAAGTGCAAGAAACTGTTCTCCAGATTAATGACATCTAATAAATAGCAAGTAAAGAAAGGGGTTTTCACCCTGTTTATCTTATGCATTTAATAAGTTTAACTATTAACTATTTAACCACATTTGACTATGTGAAATATTTAATTATTTCTCCTGTATAGACAGTTTTCTCTTTTTACATACATCCTTCACACACTAACAAGTAGCCAACAGCACTTTAGCACAGACGAAAATATAAGAACAACAGATAAATTGAGGCCACTTTGAAATAATTTTCTCCACAGAGGTGCACATTCACCTCTCCATCTTATAAGTACATGTTTACTACCTCTTTTCCTCCCAGTCTCCAAAACACTGGCAACTGAAATGAATCAAGAGAAAATACAGGAAAAAAAATAATTTACCTATAATATGCAGTTAATGCTTTATCCAGTCACCTGAACTAGAATTAAAACTTGCTTATTCTGTAGTGCTTCTGACATAATTTTTTCTGCATTATTCCCTGCGAGCCTTGACCAAGCATTTGGGATGGGTCTAGAGAACTACTTCTTTCCCTGGTGGTTATTATGAACCCACATCTGCACTGGACAGACGTTTGCTCCTTTTTTATTATTCTTTGGGAATAACATGCCATTTCTGTCGAAGCCATGCCCACAGAGATCCAGCACCAGCAAAGCTGTTAAAGGAAGCTTTAGTAATGCAACACTCACAAGATGGTATCATACCTTCCTCATCCTGAAAGGTGATGATCATCTGCTGATCCTTTCTGATGCAGGACTCAATGGCCCCACCACCTGACTTCTTTTTGTTTTCAAAGTACATTTCCAGAATCTCATCTTCTATCTCCTCCCCAGCGGCAGTGGTTACTACTATGACAGATTTCCTAGAGTTCGCTTTTTCCTCTTCCAATTTCTCACATGATTCTGAAATGAAAGATCCTACTCTGCCTTATGCGAAAGTGAAGAAAAAACCCAAGCTTACTACCTTCCAAGCTTTCACATCACTTTTTCTTCAGATCACAGATAAGATCAGGGAAAAGAAAAGGCAAATAAACAGAAGTTCAGGTGCTTTGAGTTTTTTTTTTTTTAAGTCCCAAACAAGCTGAGCATACCACTAGTGTGAGTTGTACCAACAGGCAAGGAGAAAAGGCTTCTATTCATCACCAGGCAAATGCGGCAGAAGTAATGGCTAGAAAGGCTTCTTCACAACCCCATGATGAGGAGAACCACTGCTCTTCTGCCTGGGCACCCTCTCCATTTACAGCTCCAGCCATATCTGTGGGTCTGCACGTGCTGGCTGCCCCAGGAGCACACAGCTACTGATGTACTTGTACTGACAAGCCACAGAGGTGAGCAGGGCACTACTGCAGCATATGCAGCATAAAGGTCAATGAAAACCAGTGAAGCAAGAATACACTGATCTCTGCTTTGTAAGTGGCATGCTTACCTGTCTTCTCCTGCTGAGTGCACACAGAAGCCTCCTTATTCTGGCAGGTGGGAAGAGGCACTTGATGTTCATGAACTAGAGATAAAGAGTAATGATTTCTCAGTTACTGGGTACTTCAAGAAGAAAAAGGTCACACTCTTGTAGACCTAGGAGCTAAGAGAGCTTGAATTTATCTTAATTGGACCATGCCAGAATCATAGACTACCATACTTTCCTTTTTTCAAGCCGTATATTGAATGTGATTACAGAAACACTCTTGAAGCTTAAGCAGCCTCAGGCATAACGTCAAACAAAACCCCAAGCTAGCACCGTAGCCATGCTGTGCTAAACCACTGCCAGCGTTTCCTCCCATGCATTAGGGCACTATCTGCATACAAAAACTGCGCTGTCTGACAGAAGATCTGTCGAGGACGCTCCTCCTGTGGAGGGAAGCGCCTTTAGGAACCAGGCACCTCTGTAAGAGTGTCTCTCGTGATGTATTCTGACCCCGCATCACATCTCTACCTGCTAGTTTAGAACAGAGCGGAACACAGCTGAGTTAGAGAGCCGAAGATAACGGCACTGCCTGCCGGGCTGCTCCGC
>NW_008619445.1:15033-15258 GCF_000691845.1 Merops nubicus | reverse complement strand
AGCACACACTAGAACACATTCTAAAAGGCCATACTTCTCAATTTCTGAGTGCTACATAACTGTGCTACACAAGAAGAGGAAAAGAAAGACTTGCAGTAGAGGCTCCAGCCTGTAGCAATTATGATTACTCCATAACCTGGAATAAGAACCACTTAGATTACATTCAACCACAGATTGATTTTTGAGATCTATAGAAAAAATTGCTGCTTAACAAACTAAATAAAG
>NW_008619445.1:0-15002 GCF_000691845.1 Merops nubicus | reverse complement strand
ATGGCTTCTGCAGCTTAAACTGAGAAGTGCCTCATGCTAAACAAAGGAATGAATATATCACAAACCCAGACTAAAGATGAGTTACTTGGTTTTGTCAGATACATTCTATCCCCCTAATCTCTGCCCTTCCAAACCCAGCTGTTGGTATTACTGAACACTCCCATTCACTGTTACTTCTAAAAAATGGGTCTATAACCCTTTCACACTTTCTCCACAAAGACACACATAACCTACTTCATTGTTAATAAAAATAAAAGAAAAAAAAAACTAATTGTAAATTTAGTCTCAAGATGATAAATTCACGCAAACCTACTGAACACACTATGTTTAGTTTTGCATTCATATCTTGATATCGACATTCTCCTGAACTGTAGTTTAAATTCAGACTGTTCTAGACATTCTGCTTTTACACGGTTTCATCCAAATGCCAGGTGTTAACTATGCAGAAAATTAACCTACTCACTTGCAGCTTGGAGTTTAAGGTCATCCTAACTGCCTGAAAGCCAAGCCTCTAATATCCTCTCAGCCACATGAGATTCATTGTGTTTTGCTCCTTTAAATGGAAAAACAACAACAGTCTGAAAAAAACCATAACATCTCTGATAAACTTCCTCTGGGCTCTCTCATAAGCAACCCAGTAAATAGGCTGGCATAGTGGGCCAGGCATACGAAGGTCCCAGATAGTGTTTTAAAACAATTTACTACTTGGTATCTGCTTTTAGTACCAACAACCAGAACAAACTTGTGTTGTCTCGCTGGATATATTTTTCCACTTTTCTCCCAATTTTTCTTTTTTCCGTAACAAAACCTGGGCTCCATAACCTATGTCATAGGAAAACAATTATTCTTTATAATTTGTTCATTTTGAAGCCATGCTGTCCAAAACCTATAAGCAATTACAGTATCACACTAAGCAACACAGGGAAATGTTGAGAGGATGCGAAATGCAGCTTTTTGGTAAAGACACTATCAAGCAACCAATAAAGCTAAGTTTTTGTCTATTCTAGCAAAAAGTCAGAATGACTAGCAGTTCTGTGAGCACAGAATTGAGAAGAGAACTGTAAGAAACTTCATACTAAACTAGGGCTATTTTCTACAAAGGGACAGCTGCAATAGAAGTTCCCAAATAATAATGCCTACCCCCCAAATAACAAAATCCAAACATTAAACCTTTTCTAGTGTCTGGATAGCGCAACAAATTATGTTATCATCCCAAAGAATTCTAAATAATTCTTTCTGGAACATGGTAATGGGGCTTCAGTGCCAGGTGCCTAAAACCAAGAAAAGACGGGAAAGGGGGACGTTTCAGCTAGACTCATGATAAGCAATTCAGTTGTAATACCACATTTCTCACTTCAGTTATTAAATTGTGAGGAAGGACAAGGAACATTTAGTATGTCCCTAGCTATCAAGCACCTAGATTTAACAGCCTTAAGATCACTATAAGCCCAAACCAGACAGTTCATCAAAATAACAGTATTACTGCAGCCTTTTGGAAAGCCTGTGATTTGTCAGAACTTTTATTCTGTCCCTATAGCTCCACATACTCTTAAGATATTGCAGACCAGTAGCAACAGCTGCCAGCATGCTTTCATGCCATGAAGCAGGCACAAAGAAGACACCTACAAAATCACAATACATCTCATCAATTCTAATCTTCAGAGGCAAAAGATTAAGCCACATGTTAGTTTAAAACAAGGAATACGTAAGAGTCTGGACAAATAAGTATTCTTCTACAGGGAAGTTTGACTACAGCTTGCTAATTCAGCAGAAGTCTTTATTACTGTCCGGAATCTGAAATCAACAGGTCAAACAAGACAAGAGTGACAAGTTTCCTCAGAGCAGTCATGTATTATCTCCTACCCATACCAGAAGGAATGACAGTAACTGTAAGGCTGAACCAAACAAATGACCATACAACATGCAAGTAGGATCCTGAACCACATATGAAAGAGGGGCTAAGGAAAGAGCTGCAGCTTTTCTCTTGCTTCACGACAATGGAGAGGATTTGGGAAGTTGGGTTTTTTTTAAACATTGTTTTTCAATTTATTTTTCTCTCTTGAAAAAAATAAAATCCAGAGTACCAGCTTTGCTTCTTGATTTTGTTCCAGAAGTAAGTGGTGTTGGTAAATCCTGTGAGGTAAGTATATTCAACCTAAACCAGTGAGAACTGAAGCTGTGAGAGAGTTCTGTTAGCTGTGACATTAGCAGTTTCAAGGACTTTGTTAACACCACCCCTACTCCCATCCCAAATTTGGCTAATGTTAACTTCATAAGCATAAGGAAAGATCTTTTTAAATCCCAGGGTGTTTAAGGTTAAACAAGATCTGGCTTCTCATGCAAAAGTCAATCGGGAGAGGGAGAAAGGAGGGAGGAGACGGGTAGGAGAGACAGTGAGGGACCCTAAGAACACTAGGAATCAACGTGATTTTTACTTTTTTGGATACCTATACAGTCAAGCATCTCAGATAACACAGCAGCATTATCAGACCCTAAAGCAACTTTAAGGAAAATCAGCATCATGTTTAATATCTGTTGAAGGGGGGGAAATTTTCAATTAATGCCACAGAAAAGAAGATTATTAGTTTTTAAGCAGCTAGGGTTGTGCTAGAGTTGCCACTTGAGCTGCATCCTGCAGCAATACAGATTGGACAGTGGGCTTTGCTAGATAAACAGAAGCTTTTTCACAGACGCAACACTAATTTTCAGAATGTTGCCAGGGCAACAGCAGACTGTAACTAGAATTCCTGAATAATGAGCAGGTGGCAATATATGAAGATCTTAGACTCCTAACTGAATTATTCATATGTACTCCTGAATCATGAGATCTATAAAAGCAATAGCCTTATTCCATCACCACAAATGAAAATCCTTCATACCTTGTCTAGAATATTTATTAGAATTCTAAACATGTATCTCTTTATTGTTTTAACACGATATAGAAGGCAAGATTACTACTCTGAACAAAAAAGGCTCACAGCTCTAGCATAAAGGGACATAAGTATCTGCATAAAATACTGTTGCACAATCTAAAGGAACAGTTTTTCTAAGCCAAAGCCACATCTAATTTTCTGTCTAAGATTCTCCTTGTACTGATTCAACAATAATTCCAGAGCGACAGAAACAAATCTTGGCAGTTCTAAAGCAAGGACTAGACTCAGAAGAACTGGACACGCTTTATCCGTCACGCACATCCTTAGCAGGAATTTTGCCACATACAAAACACTACGGGGGAAGCCTCATGCACAGTCTAGAGGTAATCTAGTACTGCACTCAAGAAGCAATGGCAGCAAGACCTAGCAAGATTGATTTAAAGCTTTCAGCTTGGATCAGTAAATCTACTACTAACACTTCAGAACTAACATCAAGTCCTTCATTTGGCTTTCCAATAAAGTCTCTGAGGAGCTAGTCAACAAGGATTTGAGTATCCAGACAAGGCCAGCTGTAACATTCTTCCTTCTTTGAACATGACAGAAAATAACTATTTTAACTTGTTCTAGGACTGAACTGTTCCCCCTTTCGAGTTCACTGAGAAGCTGTAATGAGAAAGGGAAAAAAGCCACCAAACCTACCCCACCTTTTGTGGCTTTTTGGCACAGATCTCAGATATGGTTTAAACGTCCTTAAAATAATAAGATCTCTAGGTATTTTGAGCAAAGCTCCCAATTTCTGAAGATTAACATAGTCTATGTATTGATATTAAATTCATATGCCACAAGATTACCATACATCAGTGTTTGGAAATACAAACTACAAAGCTATTTTGGAAAGCTGACATCAAAAAAAGTTGAAAAAGACACAGTAAATGGTGATAATCTAATTATTTGATTTTGTTTATATAAATACTCTTCAATTCTCCATGAAGCCACTCACTGCAGGACTGATATTGAGGTGCCCAGAGAAGGGCAACAAAGATGCCGAAGGGTCTAGAGGACAAGTCTTATGAGGAGGGGCTGAGGGGACTGGGGTTGTTTAGCCTGGAGAAAAGGAGGCTCAAGGGAGACCTTCTCACTCTCTATAACTATCTGAAAGGAGGTTGTAGCCAGGTGGGGGTCAGTCTCTTCTCCCAGGTAACAAACAGTAGGACAAGAGCTAGAGTTCAAGAAGTTCCACCTCAACATGAGGAAGAACTTCTTTAAAGGTTACAGAGCACTGGCACAGGCGCCCCAGGGAGGTTGTGGAGCCTCCTACCTTGGAGACTTTTAAGAACTGTCTGGATGCGTTCCTGTGTGACCTGCCCTAGACTAGATGGTCCTGCTCTGGCAGGGGAGTTGGACTCGACCTCTGGAGGTCCCTTCCAACCCCTAACGTTCTGTGATTCTGTGAAGAGGAAACAGCCTCAAGTTGCACCAGGGCAGGTTTAGTTTGGACATTTGGCAAAATTTATTCAACAAAAGGGCTACCAAGCCCTGGAATAGGCTGCCCAGTGAAGTGATGGAGTCCCCATCCCTGGAGGTATTTAAAAGGCATGTAGATGTGGTGCTGAGGGACACAATTTAATGGTGGACTTGGCAGTGACGGGTTAACTGTTGGACCCTTATCATCTTAAAGGTCCTTCCCAACCTAAATGTTTCTATGATTCTGTGATTTACTAAGTGCAATTGTTTCAGTTTAGCTGATTTTCAATTAATGTGCACTAATTTCATGACAAGCCCTGGAACAAGTTACACATCGAATTGTCTTGTCATCGTGTGTGACAGCCGTACAGATCTGCATACCCCACAGACAGCTAAAACTAGTTTTTAAACTGAGGTTCACCCAGTGAAGTCTCACACCAATATGCTGGTCAAGTTTTGCCAGCAAAGCCTTCCATGTCAGCAAAGCTTCTTGAATTAAGTTAAAGCTAAACAAGTTTCCTGCGGAATCCACAATTCAAGAACAATCTGCAGAGGAGACAGCCTAACTCATAGAAGATTAAAGTATCTGACTCTTACAGCTTGTCTTCTTGCATTGTTTATAAACGAGCTACTATCCTCTGCAGTAGCATCAGTCTAAATGGCTTTAAGATCCAGCGCTGAGCAGCTCCTTGCATTGCAGTTGAATCTTAAATTCCTTTGTTCAACTTTCTGGTCAGAGGGATGTCAGAAGACAAAGAAGAAAACGCTGGTAACAAATGAAAATAGATTAAAATCAGCATCTTTCTACTTCCTAATGAACACTTCTGAAAGCACATGATCAGAAAAGCTGTTTAATTGTCTGGACCCAAGAACAAAGGAGATGGAGAGCCGAGTCTTCCTTTCCCCAGCTGAAAAAAAACAATGAGCATCAATTTCTGCCACCTTGGTACTCACAGCTTTCAAAAATATTTCATCTCCCCAAGAGAGTTCAGTCAAGGAAGCAATGGTAAAATTTACACTAAGCACCATTTTTGTGATGGCATACCTTCCTCTCCCACAGCATATTCACCCGAGTAAGGAACTACCCAATGAAGAAACTTACCAGGATCAAAGAGTAGCTCTCTTCAGAGGGGAGGGAAGAAGGAATGTAAACTTAATGAAGATTTGCTTTACAGCATGATAGATTTAAAAAAAAAGAAACAACCACAACAACAACAAAAACACCATAGGATAAATACTGCCATCAGTAAGTTTATATTCTGAAGGATTTCTGTAACTCTTACATTTCCAAGTTTACTTGGAATACAGTGCATTACAGTTTGGTGAATTTATTTCAAAAGTTTTCTGGAAAACTAGTTTAGAGTCAAGTATTAAGGTATGAAAGAAATTAAGAATAAGCACCATTATTTTATTCAAAATACCTCAAAGACTGTATGACCAAGCCACTGCAAAGGCGACAGAAGAGAAAACCCACCCTCAACACACACATCTCAAACGCAGCTTTCCCCAGGCGAACACAGGCATACACACCCAAGTATGGCAGCAGAAAGGTTTAGAAAGTTTAAAAGAACAGGGAAGAAAATCTGGCTGGAAAACAGATTTTTCACATTAAGGGTGTTTATTTACAACCTGTACGATGCTTTGTCTAACATACTCAGAAAGCATGATCAGACCAAAAGGTCAGTGCTAGTCATCCTCTGTGTTACCAGATGTGGGTTAGGGAAAAAAAATACGGTTTAAAGGAACAGCAAGCTTTAACACTGCTCTAGCCCTGAATAAGTCAATCCTTAAGAATCTTATTTATGTAGTCAGAATATCCAAGGACAGGATATTAATAATTAATAGAATAGTTAATTATTAGAATCCTGCATTTATCTAACCAAAAGGCTTTGCTTTATAGGCAACCCAGGACAGGACTTTAATACTGCCTCAGGCTACAACGACCCAGGGATTGAGGATGATCAGTTTGTCCATGATGTATCATTTCCTTACACAGGTACATAATATACAAGTACAATAATACACATGAAAAGATATGGATGAATTTTATGTAGTATTTAACAATATTATTTATGTGTGTAGATTACTTAAGGAATCTTCTCTAAATTACCTATGGAACTTGCCCTCTCATCAGGTTCTCTAAATGAGAAGTGGCTGGCAATGGAGAAGAGTCCTTTAAAAGAAGTAACTGCAAATTCAGCTGGATTAAGAAATGCAGAGGAAGCAAAAATATAAATAATAACCCCTTCAAATACCAAATAAAAACCCCCACCCCAAAACAGGCTGACAAACCAAAAGGTAAACTTTGGAAGTCAGAAACTTAAGCTACCAGTCTCTGCAGAACTCACTAACAAAATGTTCATTATTCATATAAATACAAAAAGAATACAAGAAAACCACTATAGCACATCCGAAATTGAATTTTAAAGAGTACATTCAATGGAAAAACAAGATTCACAATGTAAACGCTGAAGACAGCATATCCACTGAACTACAGAAAATTAGAGAAGTCCCAAAAGACACAGAATGGTATCATTTGATGTTAGAATGACAAGCACAGAACTAAACATAAGGAGAAAATAACCGTATGCCTGGCTTTTGAATAAATTTTGAAGGAAAGAATGAATCAAAGGCACCAAAGTCAATGGAAAATGAGTTGACAGAAAACTGTGCAAGACAGATTGCACCAAACAGCTCTATTTAATAAAGTAACATTTCTTAGGAACAATAATTGGAGTAGGCAAATTAATTATCTGTGTTATTATACAGGAAATTGATAAAATAAGGACAATGGAGATTAATAAATATTTTAGTAATCAGAAGGCTTACTAACAAATGTATTATATCAAGAAGTAGGTTAAAAGCAGGGACAAACAGGTAATGCAGTGAGAGAAAATGGGCAAAGAGGGTTAGCAGTGGAGCTTTGTTTCATCTCAGTCCTACTACAGGAGATAACACAACCACCTTTGTATCACAAATGTGGGAATTATCACCAGCAGAGGCAAAAAGATCATCTTAAGGATACTGATAACATTATGGACAGTTCCAATGACAGAAATTCTTAAACCAAGTAGTCATCCAACAGAACCAAGATGGAAGATGAATAGTTAACCAGTCCTAAGATGACTGTTGATTCAGCGACTAAACTCACAATGCAATGTAGCCTTGCAAAAGATAAATGCAGTAAGATATATCTACCATTCAAATTCTTCTCAGAAAAGCTACAGAAGCATAAATGCCATTTTAACTAAGCCCTGGTGAGACCTTACATAGAAGACAGTATTTGCACTGGTAAAAACTTGTATGGAAAACAATTTCATTCTAAATAAAAGGTAGCTCAAGAAGAGACTGAAACAGACCATCCAGCTTAGTCAAAACAAAGACTGAATGGGACAGGTCTGTATTAGATGGCACACGTGGCTGCAGCAGATAGCAGGTGGGAAAGAGCTACTCAAGCTATAGGAAAACGCTGCCCCAAACCCATGTGTTTGTGAGCTTGTCAGAATCAGCCAGGCTGGAGGCCAGGACACGTCACAGAACCATATATTACAGCTGCTGTCCAGCAGGAAAGAAGACAGGTAGCAATTTAATTAACATTAAGATAAAGTTTGACACAGATATGAAAGGATGATTTCCTGAGAAATGAAGGTACTGAACTAAATGACCCCCAAAGTCTCTCAGTCTTCCAGCACATTAAGAGAGTGCATTAACTGCATGCTTCACAACAAACATTCCATTATTTTACTGAAAATTACTGATATTTAATACTAGAATATCTGGGTGGTCTAGAGTTAGTGGGAACCAACTGAAAATTGTTTGTCCAACTTTAAAATTACCCTGATAAGAAGTCTTCTTAGGGTCAGCAAGAATTTTTCATTTAAATTAAAAGAAACTGGTAAAAGCCCACCTACTTGTACTTTATTTCTAAAAATTTCAAAGGATAGTTTAAGATCAATTTTAAGTCACCCAACATCTTCTATGGAAGTCTGTCTTATAACATCAAACATCAGAGAATCCATCTTTCTTACACAGTAGTCATGCCCACATCTAACCTATATAGTACATGGACATTCTAAATTCAAACAGCTTAAAAGTTTTAGAATCCCTGCTATTATAAGCACACAACTGTAGTATATACAGAAAATTACAGATACTGCAAACATGAGAGTCCCAAGGTTAGCGAGTTATGAGCAGTATTAAAGCTGAATGCCTGTTAACTTCATGTGTGAGGACTTCCTTACTTGTCAGACTAAGCACTAGCCAGCTGCCCAGATACAGACATCTAGCATGGGCAGCTATGAGAGTTCTACAGGAGACCCTGCTGCCTTTCTGGAGCAGAGTGGGGAGACAAGATGTTTACCCACACAGCCTAGAAGCCCATCAGATCACTCTGATCTCAAACAACAAGCTTCAGAATTGTTGACACTAATCTAAAACATGACTGAATTCACACATTGTCTGATCAGAGCTGAAAAGTCTTTTCAAGGCCTCTACTCCCAATTATTCCACAAGTTAATAAGGGGCTAAATTGTTTCCTGCTTGAAAGTATCCTATATTTTGTTGCATAATGGAATATAAGAAAAAGAAATACTGAAAGAATACCTACACATTTACATTTCTTGATCTTTATGGAACATTGTCATTTTAACCTTTCACACTGCTATGGACTGCAAGTAAGATAGACACACAAATCCAGTTTCTAACATTGTCCAGTCTTTAAAACAAAAAGGTCAGCTAAAAGCTGACTGTATTCTGAGCTGAGACAGTTTCACTACTGTTTTGATGCACACATCTTAATAAGGACTACAGCTCTGTATTTTTCAAATTAAACTTCAGTGTCAATAAAGACAAGATTAAGTAACAACAAATGGGATGTCATCACACCTAATGATGAACAGACAACTGCTGAAATATCATGCACTGCAATAATAGGGTTAGCCCAGTGACATCACTTATTCTGTTCCTATTACTGCTTTAAGAATTTAACCTAAAGGTACCATTCAGAGCTAAGAAATCTTTGGCAAAAGATGGTATTACTAATTACACTGGATGAAGGTTCTTCTGTATTTAAATTATTACTAGCTAAGCTCAATCTGGACTCAGTTGCTTCTCCCAGTAACAAAAATGCCCACAAATACAGGTGTTCCTCTCTAGAAGCCACGATTTGAAAACAGGGAAACAAGACCTGTGCAGTGTTACCACACAAAGCATTAGGGTGAATATCATCACATTTTTATAAATTAAGACAACATTTCATGTGAAAGATTCATATCCATTTACTAGACCACAAGTTTAACCAGAAGGCATTAGCACCCTAATGGGCCTCTATAAAGTCCCTGAATAGCTTTGCATGTCCTCTTCCTCCTCCCAATCCATACCACAAGGATGACACCTCAAAGCAATACTGGTGCTGGCTTGTGGTACAGCTTCAAACCCTTGAAAGAGTCATTTATTGTTTCAATGACAAAAACGCAGCATGTAATGAAACACACCTAGAATCCTTTTCAGAGATTATTTCAAATGAAATTACATCAAAGATCACTTTGTTGTGCTTAAAACAAAAAAGAAACCACAACACCTAAACTAGGAGACTAACCACTGCAATGTCTCATTGTTGTTAATTCCAACAGCAGAACTAAAATCAGCAGATACTACAAGTATTCAGTTATCCTTTCTCCCTCAGTTTCTTCCATTGAAGTATGCAACAGTCATTGACACAAGAAAATTCATCCGTTTCCTTGGGTTTCCCTTGGAAAGCTATTAGGCAAAAGTTGTTGTTCAGGAACAGTCTGGCTTCCCAAGTGTAAGAAGGATAAGGATGCATCAGCTCAAAAAGACATGCTACATTTTGAGCCAAGGTACTAATATTCTGTGTAATATCCTAACCAATCACACTACTTTTAAGGGAAGATAAACTGGCAAAGGTTCGGTTCTTGCTTTAAGTTATTAAATAGATTCAACAGATTATAAAAGAAATGGAGAAAAAGAATCTATTCCTGGCAGCAAGTTTTACTTCTTCAACACCTACAGAGAACATTGTACAAGAAATGAGGTTCTTCATCCAGAAGATGGACGGATTTACTCTATGCTTTAACAGGGAGCAGAATTTTTACTTTATCTTGTGTTGAAATGCTTCAAATCACACTGTGATAACATGGACAAAAACTCCCCATAAAATAATTTACTAATTTTCCTACGGCATCACCTGAGTACAAAAACTGAACATTTGATCAAAACCTAAGTTACATGGGTCAATCATTTTCCAAAGCCTCTTGAAACTCCTACTGTATCTCCACAAGAACATACTGAATTCTTTTGAGCTCACTCAGAATATGGAAACAGATGGAAATCTTCTTGTGGATCCTGCATGTCCATCAATGATGCATCTGCTCCCAACTACTCACCATCAGCAGGAGGTTTTTATGCCCAAAGCTCTGACATCAAAAGTGATTGTGAGAACATTCCTCAATCTGCTGTTGGCAGAAGCACTCAAATTAGTTCAAACTTCACTTCACCAGCTGCACACCAAAAGCCTTTTCCAGATTCAGCTGCACTGAAGAAGTCACTGGTCTCACTTCAGTCACTATTTCCTCCATCTGCCAGTTAAACTGCTCCTGTGACTCTCCCTATATATGTTTCCTATTTGAATAGAGTAAGAGACCTACACCTTAAACAGCTGAAAGTGAAATGCTCAGAAACTCCTCACAATAACAGCTCCTTCAACAGATCACAGGGGGTGATAGAGGGTATGAACAAAAAGCTAAGGATATGTCAATATGATGGCCTCTCTCACAAAGGCAGACATTTGCAAGAAGCACGTCTGCTTATGTCCTGCTTCACTGTAAGGTAAATTAATTTCTTTGAAACAGCTGTGGTAGGTTAACTGCTAACTGACCACACAAAATTCAGCACCAGGTCTTTGACAAGAGTGGTCAGTTAAACCAAAACAAACAATAACACCATCTGCATTTCTGCCTTTTAGAGATTATTTTTTTGACCTGGTAACACAAGTTATCTGAAACTATGCTTTCAAAATGAAGAAGCAACTATGCTATGCTATTTAGCCAAAGCTTTAATGGTATTTAAGATTTTGTCCTGACAAGCTTTAGCCTTCAGATCACAAAGGCCTTCCATAAACAGTAGTCCAAACATGCTAACAAATGAACCTGGGGAGGGGGCAGAGAGTTGTTAAATGAAGGACAAAATTCCATTTTATACACAAACTTTTGAGGTATAAATAACAAGAACTGATTTTGGGAAAGAGAGAGAAGAGCAGAAAACCTTAGTTACAGATGAACAAAGACAGGTGAATGATGCAGTAATATAAATGCTGCTGCAGAAACCAGTGGCTGCAGAGAAAAAAAAATGCCCTACTCCCTTCGAAAGAGTCAAGATAAAGAAAAGAAGCTCCTGACTGAGCATCCCACAGCCACTCTTCAAATCCACATTTTGCTTCAGCAGCCTCAATATGAACATACAATAACAAAATATTATCTTCTTAGAAACTTAGTTCTATGTATGGGAGAAGAGTTCACACCATAAAATGACACATTGACAGGGTTCTCATAACACGTTAAACTGCAGGAGACTAACTTATGCAGAAGAGTGGCAATGGTGGCTTTTCTGTAGTTTAGGCTGCTGAGCTTCCATAAATCTGTTTCCAGACATCATTTCCTCTGAAGCACACTTTCAAAAAGTTATGAAATCAAAATAAGATTATAGGCAGGCTGAAAGTACTATTTTTGCAACAATATTTACTCATAATGTGCTGCTGATTTATGATCTCCTCGAAACGGAGCTTTCCAATATCACTTTCAAGAATCTCTTAATACTGTTACACAGCACGTCAGTCCACCACCTCAAAGAAAAGCCAGCAAAGAAACATAAAACCCATTTTACTGGGCTTGCATGGCCGCCACCTACCAATCCGAGTAAACACCACATTAAGGCATTCACAGATTGCTCCTACCTGAAGCCCATGGTGTAAATGACCTTATTATTCAGGTCTTGCATTGCCAAACAACTCATCTTTCCATTAGTCCCTGGGTCACTCCTATCCAGTCATTACTGGGTGGAATGTATGTGGGAAAACTGCCACTAAAAGGCAAACACTCCTGCAGCCCTTCCAACCTACTGGTGCCAGGGTTACAGGGTACTCTGCTGCTTCTGTGAAAGCTCCTCAGGCGGCACACCCGTGGAATACAGTATTTTCTGTGTACTGGCTATTGCTTAACTCTCTTCACATCTATGAACTAAGAAGAGTTAAGAGTACACTGGAAGATTTCAGAATCTGTGCACTTCAGTAGTAAGCTCATTGGCCATGACTAATTAGGACATCCAAAGTTGTTGCTATTTTTATACAGGTAGTAAAAGTTATAGCACAGTGTCGTCTAGCTCACGAAAACTGAGCAATGCTGCCAATACATATTGACAGCTTTTTAAAAAAGGAATGTATGCTACATTGAGGCCAATTCAAAGTTTATATTGCTCCATTAACAAAGTCTGACAACCCACTCTTTATGAATATGCTGTTCAAAAGTCCCATTTTTCAAAGAGCCCAAAAAAAACCAACTGTATCAGGTACTTTTAAAAGCCTAGAATACAGTACCTTGAAACTTCAAATGTATCACTGGACTTAAAAAGATGTGGCACTGCCTTTCCCAGCCAAATTAAATCTGTGGAGAAGTAAATGTGTGCAAAAGGTGATACAATGTTACACAAACTTAAATTAAGCTAGGCTACTGGAGCAAACGGACACCACTTTCCAGCTGAATAAAACACAAATCCATGGTATTTGTGTTTCATAGCCAGAGCTATTCCTAAAGTACTTCACCTAGAACGTCCAGCTAGTTCAAAGCAGTTCCACAGATAGTCTTCAAACAAGTAGTATAAAATAAGACTATGATGCAAAGCAAATATACTGAAACATAAGAAACTAAAACCAAAAAACACAAATTAAAAGAAGAAAAAAAAGCATAGGCAAAGTGATACTTGAGTAAAGAGAGTAAAATATTAGTATCTGTCTCCTCAGATTTTCCTTCTTTATTTTTCCATACACACACAAAATTAAAATACAATCAGAGGACAACTGTAACAGATCTGTTTTGGAAGAGGTGAATTATTTAAATAGTTTCTGGAAAACTGCTAACAAACCTAACCCAGTATAGTGTATACCCTTTAAAATAACTGGTATTTAGTCAAACCCATTTCTGCTCCTAAGTAGTAGTTCATTTTGATGGCAGTTTAGTTTCGTAAAATTAAAAGTGATCTAGCAACAGTAACCAATGTAATTAGAAGTACATTTTTGACCTCCCAAGACTTAACAGATACAAATCTTTGTATAGCTTTACCATTGTGGCTTTTTTTTTTTTTAAATTGATGAGTACAAACTATGAGTTACAGATTTTCTACAAAAAGCTCAAACCCTAGATATGACACTACTTACTGTAGAATAAACACTTATTACTTGCCAATAATATTATCATTTGTAACAAAACAATGGCACTTTGTCTAAGAAAACATGTTTCAATTGCCATTTCTTGCCCTGCGTAGCAAATGCTTTGAATGAAAGCTTTTGAAAAATTATATCAGAACTTCATTTTTGTTGCTTTCACTTCAGCAATCAATACTTACTCCTAATCTAACATTCATAAGAAATACTGCACTGTAAGGCTGCTGTAATCAAAGCTTCTGCTTAGCATTCAATCAAAAATCACACCTCAAGTACAATATTCCTTGTAGAAGACAAGGCACAAGAAAGCAAACCTGTTGAAAATTGTGAGTCAACACCTCAATGCGAAAAGACTAGTCTCAGGCACTCTGTAAGAGGGAGAAAAAAACCCAATACATTCCCTATTCTGCATTAGCACACAAGACCTCCTTAATTTCAAGCTAATGAAAAAAAAACAGCATCAAAATTAAAACCATAAAAAGCCCACCACATACTTTTGTGAATTGGATTATCTGACAAAGCACCCTAAACAAAGTATTCATCACACATTTTTTTTTTTTTAATTCCATCACCCTCCTAATCCAGCTTTCTGTAGCAATCACACAAATCCAACAACATGTATCTTGTATTACAGGTTTAATTATGAAAAACGGAATTTGTGCAAATCTATTAGTGTGAATAATCCGAATTCTTCTTAGACACAATGTAAGGAACACCTATGCCTCCCTTCTGCCTCATTCTGTCTCACTCATAAAGAGAGACCCTTCTTCAGTGCTAAGAAATGACTTTAAAACGTTACTACAAGAAACGGTAAAAAAATATCCAACAAAATTTGATCTCGATCCTACTTACACTTTAGATTACAGTATGCTAGATATATCCACATGCAGATTTGTCTAACATGCGACAGAAAACCAAGAACAGATTAATAACCCTCTTCCACCACTACCATAGATATACACGAATATAACATTTTCCCCCCAAACAAGCTATGAAGAGGTCTAAATAGGGGCCCGCAAGAGCCGACGCGAGCGCAACTCTGCTAACCCGAGGACTAACCCCGAAAAGCGCCCCCCGCAACAGCCGGCACCCCGGGAACCCGCCGCCTGAAGGGCCCAGACTGAGGGCTCCGAGGGCCTCCGACCGCCTGCCCACGCCCGGCCCCCGCCCAGGGACCGACATCCCCAATGAATAACCGGGACGCAGCCGAGGCC
>NW_008619444.1:0-9217 GCF_000691845.1 Merops nubicus | reverse complement strand
CTTTGACAAATAAGCTTGAAAACAAGCTTAGATAATGGAGGGATGTTTATAGTAGCTTAATTTTCTTTCATTATGTGATTTCACATAGCACCTATAAAGATGTGATCTGTGCAACACTAACAATCCTTCAAATTTAAAGCTTAAAGAGATTAATGTTGTCAGGTCCATTAAACTCAAAGCATCAAGCACCTGACACTGCTGGACAGAAGGATTAATAAAGCATTATATAGAAATAAGGAAACCATGAGTAATTATGGAAACTAGGCTCTCAACCTGATTCCAGAAGCCATGCACGGGAGGCTCTGCAGTACTCTAGAGATGCATTCTTCCATCCACTTCTGTTTTGATGCAGGATCATGGCATGAGGTTGAAAATGTCTTTTCTTCCTGTTAGGTACTACTTCACAGGTGTTAAATATGTGCTTATAGAAATTGCCTCTAATTCAGTAGCACAACAACAGAAGGAGAGAAGAGGTGCTTGCCAGAGAGAGAGAGAGGAGATGATGTGTGTTTTGGTCATAGCGTGTATGTACATCATTGTTAAGAGCTGCTCTGTTCCCTGTAAGTTGTGGACTGTTCCCATTCAGACACTTGTGCAGAACCACAGCGTGTGACAGAGAACTGTATGTCTACATACAGCACTCCATATAGTGGTGAAGTCTTCCTTCGTACCCCAGTTCTCATACCCTAAAGAGACACAACAGAAAAAGTGGGAACACTTAAAAGAGCAATTTCCTTGGCCAGTGTGAGGCATCCAATGGCAACACCACACAATCCTACCCTTTTCAAGGTGATGGCTCTGTCTGTGCTAGAGAAAATACACAGAGCTGAAGAGTAAATAGTAACCCTGTAGACTAAAGGGGAAGGGTTTTCTTTCCCTTCATCTCCACTTATAAAAGCATACAACATAGTTAAATGTTCCATTAGCTTTGTCTCCATGCCTCCATGAATCTCCTGCAGAAGTTTACTTCCAAGCTTATTTTCCAATGATACATGCTGCCAAGTCTGAGATGAGAAAACTGGTTCTGAATGGTATAACCCAATTTTCACTTCTGGAAGCTGAAGAATATCACATCATCTTGGCAAATACTATTCTGCAGCTCTTATATCAAAGCAACTTTAAAAGTTTTAAAATATGTCCCTCGGCACACAGGTGTGTTTCTTTGTTTTGTTTTGTTTTTCTTGGTCTGTGTAGGATCATTTAAAAGTTGGGGAGTCATAGTTTGGGTTATGTTTTCATTGTCCTTGGTTAGATTCACGATTCTGGCCAGCTGCTTTGTTAAATATGAGCCATATATTACTCCTCTTTCTATGCCACTAAAAAGCTTGAGCAGAGGAAACCAGCCACAGTCCTATAGTGTGGGAGAGACTATCAGTAAAGAAAGTTCAACCTCTCTTTCCTGTAACTTTCCAGCTCCACAAATGAGTTCTGTGATAGCTTAGGAAAAAGTTGAGTATAGCTAATCAGAGTCTACTCTCACTAGATGGGCTCACTCATCAGGGCCAGAAATACATGAGCATAACTTGTCTGTTCATTCTCTGCAGGCAGCAAAAGCACCAATATCACTCTGCTAAGAATTTGGGCTTGTTTGACTTCCACAGAGGCAAGAATTTGGTTCTCTGTATTTCACTATATCCATTAATATAGTAGTAGTGCAGTAATTATGTTGATTTGATATAATACTGCTATTGTGTATTGTTCATACAATATACTGGAACAGTAGGTCAGGGTTCTGCAAGATGTTTCAGATGAGCAATTGCATAAAAGTAAAAATAACTATTATTAGAGTCACTTGGTAATTTGAGGAAACAGCCTATTTTATATAAATGCAGAGACAAAGAGCGGGCCACTCAATAAACCTGTTCTTAATGTCTTATTTTTCTCTTCAGTTCATCTGGTTTAATTTTCTCTCCTTTATTGTACTACTCTAGTGATAAAATTCAGTGCATGGCAACTAAAGCATGCATCACAATTCTATTCCTTTCTAAAAGGCTGAATTTTCTGGTTATCCCCTGGTGTTTGAATATATGGAAATGTTATATTAATTCTGATACATGTTGTTGCCTATTCATACTGCCTGCAATTATTGTTTTCATACATGTAGAGAGAATACAATGCCTACATGGATTGCATATGTGAAGGATTCCGTATGTCCTTGGTGAGCCACAGAGGCATCCTGTGACATCAAGGTCTAAAGTGTAGGACACACAAGGACTTTAGGTGGAACAAGGGACTTAGAGTACATCAAAAGCTGTACCTTACTGATCTAATAGCTGCATTAGGTCTGCAGCTAGAACTCTTTTAATCCTCTGTGGGAACTTTTTCTGTACAATAAATTTGAAGTTAGTACTCTTAAGAGTTTGTATTATTCTGAATATATACCGGTAACCAATTCTCCGCTGGTGTTAATCAGTATAACTTCATTACTGTTGGGGAGTTTTGGAGATTAACACCATCTCAGGCTTTAACCCTGTTATTATAGCCAGGAAATATCAAGTACCATTTCCAAATTATTACTAGTTGTTAACAGCTCTCTTGATTTTACTGGTATAAATTGTTCAAAAATAGCTCTGATCATTGCTGAGCTAAATATGTTCCTGAAATAGCTAAATAATTATATCGGTACTTTTGCAGTATTTTTCTATAGAGACTTGTAAATTGCTTTGTTCCCCAAATGAAAGTGTAGTTAAAAAGTTTAATCACAGAACTGTAAAAAAGTTGAAAATGTGAAAATCAGGAGCCTTATTTTCTTTAAGTAATATGTTGTTATTGTCAACTCCATAGTTAATAAATAAATAAATAAGTGAAATGACCAAACCAAAAAAAATCCTCAAGTTCAAATTAAGAAATCTGTTTTCATTTATTATTATGTTTTTGAAAAAAATCACTTTTGCAGGCTAATTTTGTAGAAGAGTGAAGTGTGATTGTCTTAATTGCTGCCTGGGAAGGGATATCTTTGCCAAGGTTATTTCTGTCACTTCTCCTCCTTTTTTCCTTTAATCTTTACCTCTGAAAATAAATGTCATGTTGTAGCTTAAACACTATTATAAGCAATAGCATGCCTGAATGCACCTGTAATTGAGGACCTACCTACTCTTCCTTCCACAAAATAGGTGCAGGCTTCTCTGCTAAACCCAGGTGCACTGATCTCAAAACTGCAAATCTGTGTGGTCTCATTTTCATAAATGTGATTTTCATTTGGGCTATTTTAGCCTGCGCACATGTGCCTCTGTGAACAGACACAGAGCAGTAAGACCATGGGCTAAGACTGCTAACACAGGCAAAAGGCATTTATTTCCTTGAGAGAAAAGTAGATGTTGAAGGGAGACAGTCCATTTTTATGATGAGAGGAAGAAGCTCATATTTTATCTTATCAATCTTCTGAAGAAATCAGTGATAAACCAAGAGGTTTTGAGGAGCAAATATAAGTCATGTTATTCAATTTTTCAGTGATGATTTTTGGACTAGAAGTGACTTTTATAGAGAAAGAATTCAGGCTGTTCCAGGAATTTTCACCACAGCACAAGTAAGATCAAAAGAAACAGGTGAGTGACTCAGGAAAACAGGTTGGTAAAGAAGACCAACTAGGGACAAAGGCAGGAAGGAAGAATGAAAAAAGGGAATGAGTTGGCAGTGATGAATTATGACATGTTGAAGATAATATTCAACCATTAAAATCTGGCCTCCTTCTGGAAAGTCAGAAGCTGTGTAAACAACCCTTTGGTCAGTGGAAAGGTTGAATTATATGTTTTAGATGAAAAAAGATATGAGAGGTAGGTATTATGTTGCAGTATGGCTGTTACAGTTGGCATGAATGTGACAGGTTGAGAAGCACAGAAAAGAGAAGCAAGAGCAGCAGGCCAGGAAAGGGGCTAATGGAGTTGGTCTGTGGCTTGGCTGTAGGTGACAACAATGAGCAAAAAGGGAGAGGAGGGAAGGTAGCATTGCACATTCAGAAGAGTAGGGCAGATACAGGACAAAGACTTCAAAACAGTAAGAGCAGAGCATAACAAACATTCCGAGCTTAGACCAATTCAGAGTAGGGATTCTAGGAGAATTGGAAGCCTTGTTGAGAGGCAGCAGCTGCCCCAACAGTACCTCACATGTGCAAGTATACTGGTAAGACATGAACTTCCTCTGGAGGTACTGGCTGGATGGCATCTAATGGGGTGGTCTGGGAGGTTCCAGCACTAGCCTGGGCATCAGCCAAGGGTACTACAGCTCTCCTGAGCTGGTGTATGAGGTATGGTGCCCTATTAACACTGCTCTCCAGGTTCCTGCCCAAGCTGCAGACATGTTGAGCTTTTGTACACTTGCACTCATTTGTGCTGATTTTCTGCATGAGAACTGAGAATCAGAAGAGTGAGACATGGCCGTGGGGTCTTGTGATCGTAGGTTCAGAGATGGCAGGGGGGTAGGCGGAGAAGTTGGGTATGAGGTTCTCTAAGATGAATGAAAAATAGAGGGTATCATTTTCACAAGACTGATTGAAGTGACAAACCTGTGGGGGAAATAGTGTGTGGCAGGATCAGTAAAGATTGCGTTGTAATAGATGAATTAAAACAACTGCTAAACAATGAAATTTTCAAATTTTTGAGTGCTATGGTTTACAATTGTAAAATGTTCTTCTGTCATAATTTACAGAGTAGAAATAATCACACTTTTTTTCTTGAGGAAACAAAAACGTTTTTAGGGGGGAAAAAAGAGAAATTATCTAGATTTTTATCTTATTTTGTTCTTTCCTTCTTACAATACTGGCAACACTAAACACAGCAAACTGTACTCTGGAAAAAAAGTTTTCAAATTGTTTTAATGTAAGGTAACTACAGCTCTCATTAAATGTGAATACTGAAACAATTTCAGTAGAAGGCCCAGTATCTCTTCAAATATTAGAAGAAAAACATTAACAGGACTTGCCATGGATAGATTTATACTTTATTTAAATGCCTTAGTTTTATATAATATTTTTTATATTATTGGAAGAAGGAACAATAATAAAATGTGTTGGCAGTTGCAGCTAACAATTTGGAGTGATACAGAAAAATGAAAGATTATGAAAAAGCAGAAGCTTGCTTAAAGCATGTTTAGTCCATTGTCCATAAAACCATATTGTTTGTTTACAGTATCTGTGTAAAGCTTGTGACCCATGAGATAATTAATAAAATGTGAGACAACTAGTTCGTGATCACTGTGCCGAGCAGGCACTTATGTACCAGCAGGGGAAGCCAGAACATTCTTTAGAAAAATATAGTGGAGCTATGGTAAAGGAAAATAACAATAATTAATATCTCCTGCTGTCATTTACTATAGATTATCCTCTTTCTTTTAGTCTCAAACTTTTCTCCAGAGTTTCTGGTAAAATCAGAAGCACCTGAAATGCATTGTTGGTACTGGGGGAGCTCAGAAATACATTGCAATTATATGCTGTTTCAAGTGGGAAATGTTTTTGTCTAAATGATAGTAGGAACTGAGCTTTCAAGAAGTTTTCTCCACTCAGCAGTACTACACAGTGTTCCTTACCAAGAAATGTCCAGGGACTGTCTTATAGCCAGAGGTGCTCAGGCATGCCTCTTGTGAGGGATCAGGAATATCTCCAAAGTTTGCAGGAGGAAGTGTAGTGGGAAATAAGATGTTGCATGTGAGAAATGAGATGATTTTGACCAAACTTTGGCAATAAAGGGAAAACTTACACACTGCTGCTACTGAATAAAAAGAAATAATCTATGTTGAGTTTATTTTCTCTTTAGAGAGTTAAAGCCTTCCAGATTAGCTGAATATTTACAATAAAAATCAGTGTTGAATCTTATTTATTTGTCAATATTCACCTTTGGTTTTTTTATGTGTTTCTGTTTTTCTTGGTTCAATATATTAGTATCTGAGCAAAATAAGAGTGTACATGTGAATAGTTTCATGGTTAATTATTGAGAACTTCTTTCAGTAAGTAATTTTTAATCTCACCTTCACAAGCGATAGCCAGGACCTGGAAGATCTTCCTGTTAGTGACACGTCAAAAGGCCCCATAGAAGAATGTTTTTGAAAAGGTATTTTTATATTTTAGTCACCTTAAATAACTCCGCTGCACAGAGTATGCAGATTAATGGCTAGTGAAGTCATTTACACATTTAATAGAACTTAAACATATTCGAAGGAGTGATCAGGAATCTGATGTTGTCTCTTACTGGCAAGATACAAACTTCAGTTTACTTGTAAAACGAGTAGTCAGAACAGGTGCAGATTGAGATATGCTGATCTCAAATGCCCAAAATGAAGTGTGAACTTGATTAAGCTTCACTGGATATTATGCTGAATCTGGCTATATGTGCTGTAAGAAATTAAGGTCAACTGATTGTTATAGGTGAAAGCTATTTAGGTGAAAAAAGTATTTGCTTCATTTTAGGATGTCTCTTGCTTCCTGTGTGACCTTATTAAGGCACTTTTGCTGCAAATTCATTTAATTCATATACAAAACAAGAGAAATAATAGCCTTTGTAGGTTCTTTGTGAAGGCAGATTCATGATGATTCATAACATGATTTCATATCACCAAGTGGAATACACCAGCAAGTTAAAAATATTTAGTGTTGTCAAAATCAAATAATTAAAAAATTACTCAGACCAGGAAAAAAAATTCAAATAATGACATATTCATAGAATTGTTGAGGTTGGAAAAGACCTCTAAGATTATCAAGTCCAACCATCACCCAATACCAGTGTCCCCGGAGGTGATCAAAAAACTTGTATACATGGCGCTTCAGGACATGGTGGTAAGAACATGGTTTTTATTTTCATGGTTATGTTTAATAAACATTTCACACCTTTCAAGAAGGTGTCCTATGCAACATCCTGGTCTCTAAATTAGAAAGATGTGGATTTGATGGGTGAACCACTCAGTGGAAAAGGAATTAGCTGGATGGTCATTCTCAAAGAGTTGCAGCCAATAGCTCAATATCCAAGTAGAGACCAGTGGCAAGTGATGTTCCTCAGGGATCAGTGCTAGGACTGATGCTATTTCACGTCTTTGTTGTTGACACGGACATTGGAATTGAGTGCATGCTCAGCAAGTTTGAGGATGAAACCAAGCTGCATGGTGCAGTCAACACACTGGAAGGAAGGGGTGTCATCTAGAGGTACCTTGACAGGCTTGAGAGGTGGGTCCATGCCAATCTGATGAGGTTCAGCAAGGCCAAGCTCAAGGTCCTGCATATGGGTTAGGGCAAGGCCAAGCACAAATACAGGCTGAGCAGACTATGGATTGACAGTAGCCCTGAGTAGAAGGACTTAGGAATGTTGCTGGATGAAAAGCTCAACATGAGCCAGCAATGTGCAGGTGCAGCCCAGAAAACCAACTGAATCCTGGGCTATGTCAAAAGAAGCATGGCCAGCAGGTTGAGGGAGGCAATTCTCCTGCTCTACTCTGCTCCATGAGACCCCCCCTGGAGTACTGCATCCAGCTCTGGAGCCTCCAATACAAGGAAGACATGGACCTGTTGCACTAGGTCCAGAGGAGGGCCACAAAGATCAGAGGGCTGAAACACCTCTCCTAGGAGGACAGGCTGAGAGAGTTGGGGTTGGTCAGTTCGGAGAAGGCGGCTCCAGGGAGACCATATTGCAGCCTTCCAGTAACTGAATGGGACCTACAAGAAAGCTGGGGAGTGACTCTTTACAAGGACTTGTAGATTTAGATTAGAAATTAGGAAGAATTCTCAATTCCACTATGAGGGTGGTGAGACACTGGAACAGGTTCCTCAGAGAAGCTGTGGATGCTCCATCATTAGAGGTGTTCCCTTTGCACACCCTAGTCTACGGAAAGGAGTCCTTAGCCACAACAGGGGAGTTGGAAGTAGGTGATCTTTAAGGTGCCATACAGTGCAAACTATTCTATGTGCTATAAGAGATATTTGAGAAAAATGCTAAAGCATTCCTTATATGGGTATTCTTTTTCATTTCAAGCTACCTTATGTCACAAAGACTTAGTCTTGGAAGAGAAGGTATTTTAGGCCTGTATGAGTTAATTGATTTTGATTATTTTTCATGTAGATTCATAGAATGTATGGGGTTGGAAGGGCCCTCCAAAGGTCATCTAGTCCAGCCCCCCTACAATAAGCAGGGACATCTCCAACTAGATCAAGCTGTCCAGAGCCTCATCAAGCCTGACCCTCAATGTCTCCAGGGATGGGGCCTCCACCACCTCTCTGGGCAACCTACTCCAGTGGTTTATCACCCTCATATTAAAGAACTTTCCTAATGTGTAACCTAAATCTCCCCTTTTCTAGCTTAAAGCCATTACCCCTCGTCCTGTCACTACAAACCCTTGTGAATAAACCCTCCCCTGCATTCCTGTAGGCCCCAAAAATCTGAAGATGGTGAAAAAAAAGATAAAAAGCAAAATAAATCAGGATTTTTAGATTTACTCTCCAAATATGGGACTTTAAATACAGATCTAGGTGCATGAATAATCTATAGTTCAATATTTGTTTCAGCTAATAGAGTTTCAGTGAAATGGAAATTCTGCTGTACATTTGACCAAGGTAGAAATCCAGTTCTTCTCTATTACTCAATTCTGAGTTAAAGATTTGCAATTAAATTGGCTGACTGTAAGTTTATTATAGGACTTAGTGCATTTCTACTGCAGCTGAGAGTGTGTATGATAATTATTCATTACACTTCTTATTTATAATTTTAAATATGTAGACAGAAGTTGATAAAACTGTTAGGTGTGTTATGGCTTGCTGTGTTGATCGCTCTCAGAACTGTTTTATCAAGTATCCAGTTCCTGTCACTTGCACATTCAAGCACAACTTTGTGGACAAGAAACAGTCCTGTTTCTTTTTGGTATCCTGTGTTGACAAATAATGCTTATTATGTAGATAAAATATTTCCAGTTGGACTATGGCACAAAAACCATTATAGCTATCACAGTGACTCAGATATCAAGGGCCTCAATTACACATTTATAGACATTTTTATAGCAGAATGTCACAGCTAGGAAAAATGAGATATCATTTCAATGGTGTACCATGTATGAATTAAGCTTGAACTATCCATTGTCAGATAATGCCTCATAGCTTTCTGCTCAGTAAACACTGAGTAAATACTCGGTGTTTTGATCCATGAGGTAACAAAAATGTCATTCATTTGCACATAGTAAGTTTGCTTTTCATTTTATCAGTTGGTTTTCTCCTTTGATAAAAAGAGAACCCAGCACGTGGCTGCAAGGA
>NW_008619443.1:7078-16487 GCF_000691845.1 Merops nubicus | reverse complement strand
CTTTTGTCCAGGTCTCTGTGGGGTTTCTGCCATACCAAAGCTGTTGCTGTGGGGCACGTTTGGGGAGGCACAGGAACAAGCTGCTGGACTCTTTCTTTTTTTTTTAAATGTATTTATTTTTCTAGCCTCCTAATGTTACAGATTTTTTAGGAAGAGTTTCTTCCAGGCTGTGAGGAGAGGCATTAAAAGCCCTGCTCATCCACATCAGTGTGGGGCTGTGTGAGGTGCAGCCACCGGCTGCTTTTTGGTGGTGATTTTTGGGGCGTTCAGCAGATCACTGCAACTTTTCAGCCCCGAAATGTCTTGTGCAAGCCTGTGTCAGGTCCTGCTGCTGTGCAGAGGGAGGAGGACAGTTCATCCCTCTTTGGCTGAGCGATGTTGGTGCTTTCCCTGCCAGCTCCTGCTGCTGGATCTTCCTCTGAAGTTTTTTTTCCCTTGTTGGAGTAAACACGTAAACAATCCGCTCTGTAAAACACTGTGAAGCTTTCTATACCTTAAATAATGTAATTCCACTGAAATATCAGTTCATTCTGTGTTGCTGGGTAAGATCTTTATCCCTGGCAGCTGATGGGGGCTGATTACGACGAGTCGCAGCTCACGCTTATTAATTGCAGTTGATTAAGGTGGTTTAATAGAACAGATCCCCTTTTCCTGCAGCTAGAGCTGGCTCTGGATCCCAGGTACATGGGGAAACACTTCCCTCTAGTGCTGACATCCATATTTCTGGGTGGAATCAAACCCTGCTGTTGATAGCACGCAGGCTTTTCATTAAGCCTGGTCTGGCAGATGCTGAGCTTGTTTTTGATGGTCCCTTCTCAGGTGAGGTCACCTTTGGGGGAGCTCAGCTGCAGTTTATTTTTCTCTGAAATCATGATTTCTCTGAGGAGCTTGTGGAGCTGGGAGGGAGGGAGGGCAGGACTTGCCCCAGAGGTGCCCCAGGCTCAGCAGGGAGCTGGTGGGGCTGGGGCTGGGTGGGCTTTGGCCACCTCTGCCCATGGGAACCACCCAGGTACCACAGGGATGGGTCTGTGGCTCTTCAGCCCCTCCAAAAAACCAGCAGCCTTTCCTCAGGGGGATGTGCCCACCCTGGGCTTGCTCAGATCTGTGCCCAATTCCTGATTGAACCAAGCCCTCAAACAATAATTGGCTCAGATCTTCCTCATCCAGGGTTTGGGTCGAAAAAACCCTGAAATGAAACCTGTGGGAGTTGGGCATCTGCAACTGGAGATTCCTCACCAACTTTTGGTGTGTTCATTAAGAATTTTGTAATATATGTGGGAGTTAGGAATAAAAAAAGGAAAGGGGATGATTGTAGATGACTAAAGTGACAGTTTCCTGCCATTAATTCCCAAAGTTATTTCTTATACAGCACGAGAAGGTTCGTGATGTTAGCACTCTAAGTTAAGTGTCTGAAATGTGCATTTAATTTGGATTTAATAACACCATTTTTTTCCCTCTGAAAACTCAATTATTGAAAGCGTTTCTTGAGGTTTGGCAATTATTTAAGAGGTGCATTTACAGTAATTAACTCAAATGGCACATTCATGAAAATAGTATATTTTAAACAGATTTAAATATTTGTTAGGAGAAGAAAATATTTGACACCACTGTAATTTGATGATCTTCACGTTCATTGTCTCTAAAACTTTTTAGTATCGTTTAGCAATTTGATGGAGAATTTTCAAGAGCTTTGGAGAAAGGGCTCTTGGGGATTTGATAACAATAAGAGCTTTTAAATGGGGTACAAGTAATTCAGAATTAGGAAAAAAAAAAAAGAAGTTGACTGGCTCCAACTCTAACCAGCTGTCAAAGTCTTTATTTCTAAATTGGCAGGGAGGGGTTGGAGAAAATAAAAAAAATTAAGATGGGAAAACCAGAAATATCCCAATAATGTTTTACAGCTCTTTAGACTCCCTTGGACAGAGGATGGCTGTATTTTGAAATGGTCATTTTCTTTTTTATCATCTCTCTATCATTTGCTTGGTGCAGGCCTGGGGAGGCAGAAAATTCTGGATATTTTCCCTAAAATCTCTGTTGTGCCTGTTCATTGGGCGCCCAGAGCCCCCATCTCCATCAGGCCCCTCCTGCAGCAGCTCCAGCTCAGCCAGGGGCAGAATTCTGGGTTTATTTCTCTGCTTTTGGAGTTCAGGCTTTGCTCGTGTCGCTGGCAGGGCTGAGACCCCTCTGCAGAGCTGGGGGTGGAAACGGAGCTGGCAGAGCTGCTGCAGAGGGGTCACCCTCTGGGTTCAGTGCTCAGTGCAGTGGGTGGATGTTGGGTGTCAGAAGACCCGTCCTCTCCTCGTCCTGGCC
Organism: Merops nubicus; assembly: GCF_000691845.1. NCBI lineage: Eukaryota > Metazoa > Chordata > Aves > Coraciiformes > Meropidae > Merops > Merops nubicus. The sequence continues at coordinate 14,177 of NW_008619443.1, read as the reverse complement.
AAGCTGGAGGAGGCTCAGGCTGTGTTTTGCTCTGCTTGGGCACTGGGGTGGTAGAATCACAGAATAATTTGGGTTGGAAGAGAGATTTCAGGTCAGTGAGTCCAACCATCCCCCCATCCCTGCCAGGTCCCCACTGCCCCGTGTCCCTCACCCCACATCTCCACGGCTTGGAAACCCCTCCAGGGGTGGGGACTCCACCACTGCCCTGGGCAGCCTGGCACAGCCCTGGGCAACCCTCCAGGGCAAGAAATTGTTCCTCAGGGCCAACCTCAACCTCCCCTGGGGCAACTTGAGGCTGTTTCCTCTTGTCCTGTCCCTTGGGAGCAGAGCCCGACCCCCCCCTGGCTCCAGGCTCCTGTCAGGAGCTGTGCAGAGCCAGAAGGTCTCCCCTGAGCCTCCTTTGCTCCAGGCTCAGCACCCCCAAGAACACCCCAGTGTTGCCAGAACCCATCCTCTGCACAGGCAGTGCCTGGCCCTGGCTCATTTCTCTCATCTCTGCCTTTCCCATCACTCCACCGTGGTGTTTTTCCCCCACTCTCCTCTCCCTGTCCCCCCTGAGCTGCCCTGGGCAGTGATTTCACCTGCCCACAGCACGGTCTATCCCTGGCATGGGGCTGGGGCAGTGCAAAGGGCTGTGATGGTCACATCCTGCCAGGAAAGGAGTCAAAATATCAAATTTTGTAACAATGATAACACAGATGTGGAGCTGAGGCCCAGGAAGAGCCATTTACAGGAGGCCAGCGTGCCCTGCACGAGCTGGGAGGCAGGAGGGGAGGCTGGCTGTGGTAAAGCAGGCATGAAATGACCTATTAGGGAGATTAAAATAAACCCACTTCAGCACAATGGGTGTAGGTTCAGCGTTACGTTTATTGGGCTTCACATTTATTATTAACAGAGATATTTCTCATTACTGCCTGCAGAGCTAAATTAATTTCTCTCCTTTATCCTTTTAATTCTGGCAGGCTCTTCCTTACGGTGTCTTTTGCTCATTTCAAACAGAGAAAAATTTCCTGGCAGAATTAAAACAGCTGCCTGAGAAACTGCCACCAAAACTTACCTCCCTTGGAGGGGTGCTGGGTTCCCAAAACTTACCTCCATTGGAGGGATGCTGGATTCCCAAAACTTGCCTCCATTGGAGGGATGCTGGATTCCCAAAACTTACCTCCATTGGAGGGGTGCTGGGTTCCCAAAACTTGCCTCCATTGGAGGGATGCTGGATTCCCAAAACTTACCTCCATTGGAGGGATGCTGGATTCCCAAAACTTACCTCCATTGGAGGGGTGCTGGATTCCCAAAACTTACCTCCGTTGGAGGGATGCTGGATTCCCAAAACTTGCCTCCATTGGAGGGATGCTGGATTCCCAAAACTTACCTCCATTGGAGGGATGCTGGATTCCCAAATTCACTTGTAAGGCAAGCCCCCAACAACAGCTGAAACCATCATGGTCCATGGACTGGCTGCAGAATTCAGATGTGCAGGTGGGATGAAATTCAGTGTTGCCTGAAGAGTGAGGGTTGGGGTGTCACAGAGGGCAGAAGTTGCCTTTGAAGCTTGAGGGGTGTGTGGAAACTGTTCCCCAGAAGCTGGAGGAAAACGAGGCCCTGCAGGAGGCTGCCTCTTGGAAAGGACCAAGGAGTTAGGATCAGTCAGGTCTCCTGTTAAAAGCAGATAAGCTGCAGCACAGCCCAGCCTTGGAGCTGCGAGTGGAAATGGTGCTGGGGGAGCAGATGCGGCCCTGGGATGGCCAAGCCCACCAAAGGTGGCATGGCCAGTGGTCTCCATCCTCCCAGCATCCCTCTTCTCTCAGCTAAAAATGCAGCTAAAGCTCAGCAGACACTGATGGGCTGTTCTGATGCTGTCCCATGCTCTGAGGCAGCCAGAGGGACCAGCACCTGGCTCAGCACCTTGGTTCTGCTGCCCGGGGGGGTTTTTTCTGCCCTTGTTTTATAGACAGACTCGTGTTGGGGGGTTATGGCTGCTAGGAGGCTCATGAATTTGTCCAAAAGCACAGGGGCTAATTTCAGGAGAGGCACAAGCAGAGTTTGGATGCATTCCTTGCCCTCTTTGAAGGTTCATTGGAACACGTTGTGTTATTCAGCCAGGGCTGGGCAATTGCACTTGCAATGACTCAAATTTAAACCTAAAAATGACTCAGTAGCTTCACCCCCAAAGGCATTTTCCTTCAACTGATGTTTTGTTTGGACACAAGCAAAGCTGCCTTGTGGATCAAGCCCTGTTCCTGGCCTGGGGACCATCTCCTGGCAGTCCTGCTGCCACCCAAAGAGACTTTTTTCCAATGCTTGTTTGCAGTATAGACTTTAAAACACGGGTTCTTTCCTGAGTCTTGTGTCTCACCACAGAAATGAGGATGAGTTTGCTGGGATGAGTTGCAGAGGGAATTCCTGCCTGGAGCTGGAGGGTGTGGATGGATTTCTGGGACCCTGCTGGAGGTTCAGCAAGGGCAGGTGGAGGGTCCTGCACCTGAGGAGTGGTAACTCATGCACAGGTCAGGGGCTGACCTGCTGGAAAGCAGCTCCACAGAGGAGGACCTGCTGCACAACAAGTTCCCTTTGAGCCAGCAATGGGCCCTCGTGGCCAAGAATGGCTAAGGTCTCCTGAGGTGTATGAAGAAGAGGGACAAGGGGCCCAAACTGGAACCCAGGAGGTTCCATCTGAACAGGAGGAAAAGAAATTCTTTGGTGTGAGGGTGCAGAGCCTGGAGCAGCTGCCCAGAGAGGCTGTGGAGTCTCCTGCTCTGGAGAGATCCCAAACCCTCCTGGCTGTGACCCTGGGCACCCTGCTGTGGGTGAGCTGCTGGAGCAGGGTTGGGATGAGAAGATCTCCAGAGGTCCCTTCCCACCCCACCATGCTGGGACTCTGTGAATGGGGCAGGTGCTGGGAAGTATCTTCAGAGCTGGGAATAAAAGTGTTCAGGCAGGATGAGGAGCCCTGGGTCCCTGGGGAGGTGTGAGAGCAGCTCTGTCCCCACTGCCCACCGGTGCAGAGACAGCCCCAGGTCCACGCTGCCCACCTTGGCCACGGGTGAGGGTCAGGGGGTCTTCCCAGGGGGGTCTGTCTGTGTGTCCCTCACTGGCTGAGGGGGACAATGATCCCAGGGTGTCCCCCCACTGCATCCCACTAAGTGGAGCTCTAATCACAACCATGAGCCCTCAGCTTTGTTTTCCTTCTGGAAATCTTCCACATGTTTGAATTTATAACACAGTCTTCAGAGGACTGTCCAAGCTAGGCACAGCTTCCTAGAATTAATTTTTCATGACATTTTGCTGGTTTATTTGTTTTGGTTTGGTTTTTTTTCCCCTCTCTGTTGAGACAGAATTAAAAGGTTAGGCTGGTTTTGGAGTTTTAAACTTCACGTGGACAATAAAATGACAAATTATGGGGGTGATCCTGTTTGGGGCTCCCCAGGGCAGAGACAGTGTACAGGTCAAATAGATTTATTTAGGAATATATAACTTCTGCATGGTGAAGCATTGGTCATAAAGCTCCTCTCCTGGCTTAGAACAAGTGTGAGTCCTTCCCCATTTTGGGTCAGAAAGGTTTTTCCTTCTGTTTCTGAGGTTTGGTTAAAGTGAGATGGTTTTGTACTGTTCTATGATTTATTACTGTGGTATCTGGAACAAGATGCAACTTGGTGTCTGCTATTAGAAAGTCAATAAAATCGTATATAATATGAAGGTGACACTAAAAGTTTCCATCCTATTAAAAATATGTGTATGAAAAATGGAGCAAAGTCTGACTGTTCATAAGCTCTGCTTGATCATGGAGATGTTTGGGGGATGTCACCCCCCACCCCAGGAGTAATTAGAGCTCTTGATACCCATGGAAATGTGTTTAAGAGGCTCAGGTTTTGAATCCCCTCCAGCAGTTGAGCTGCTGGGAGTTGGAAATGCTGAGCTTCAGAGCTTCCATTTTTCTGCCTCTTCCCAGGGAACCATTTGGAGACAGCATTGGGTTTGTACTGGTTTCACACTGGGAATTTTTCAGAGGGTGCTTCAGCCCTAGACTCTGCATTCAGGTGGCCAGAGCCCAGCTTGGGGCATCTCCTCAGGTGGGAAGGACCAGTCCTGGCAGCATTTGGGCACTGCTTTGTTTCCTCTGCTCCAGCTGGCAGCATGTGTTCACTGGAGAGGCACTAGGTGGGTTTGGAATTGATTTTCATCAGCAAGGGCATCACCAGCAGAGCTGGAGGAGTTATCACCCCATTCTGCTTGGTGCTGGTCAGGCCACAGCTGGAATGCTGCGTTCAGTTTTGGTCCCTGATGTGTAAAAAAGATGTGGACAGGGTCCAGGGAAGGGCCACGACCATGATCCAGGCATTGGGAAGCTGCCACAGGAGGAAGGGCTGAGAAAACTGTGTGTGTGTTCAGCCTGGAGGAGAGGCAGATCAGGGGAGATCTTGTCACCATGCTCCAAGATTTAAAGGGTGGCTACAAAGGTGATGGAGGTTCCACGTTCACAAGGATTCACATGGGAAAGACAAGAGGCAATGGGTTCATGTTACTGCTGGGGAGATTGCAATTAAACACAAAAGGAAAGTTTCCCAGCAGGACAATCAGCCATGGGAATCATCTCCCCAGGGAAGGGGTGGAGTCCCCAACGATTGGTCTGGGCAGGAGCTGGGCCAGCTTGTCTAGACCAGGAGAAGTTGGAGCAGATGATCCCTGAGGTCCCTTCCAACCTGGGGTTCTAGGATTTTGATTTGGGTGGATCTTTGGGGTCAGCTTGTACAACACTTACTCCACCTCACAAACTCATCTCCCTTGCAGCTTGTGGTGACCTGTAGTGGTGGTTGTGCTGCTGTGGGGTGTCACCTGGGGAGACAACCATTGGCAAGGCTGGTGGGGACCCGTGTGAGGAGGGCAGAGTCTTCTGGGGATGCTACAGGCTCAGCTCTGGGCTCACTGGGTAACAAACTGAACTGCACCCCTGGTTATCTCCACTTGATAGTTAAAACAATTAGCCAAATCTGTGCATCATTGGCTGGGAAAATTGCAGAAATTAAGGTGTTTGGGGGGTCTTAGAAAACGGTTGGGAGAGGTGAAGGAGTTGGATTAGACCAGGCACGTGAGGAGAACGTGGTTGCAGAGCCTCCCCCTGGCTGGTGCTCAGCAGCCTGTCCTTGCAGGGTGACTTGTGGCTGCTCAGGAGGCTGTGAGTGCCCACGTACCCAACCTGCTGCAAAAATAGCTCAGAACACGTGCAATAAAGAGCAAATACCCTCTCCCCGTGCTACACTGCAGCTGGTAGCACAGCCTGGCCTGAAGTCTTCCCATTTTGGCATCTAGATAGATCAAGAAATGCCAAGGAAAGAATGTTAGGGGTCCAGAATGCCCCAGAGGAGATGAGGAAATGCCATGGTGAAGCTGTCTGTGCAGCCCTTGCACGCACAGAGCGTGGCACTGGCTGCACTTAGGGGCTCTCAGGTTCTCTTTCTGCCTGTCCTGCCAGCTCCTGCTTGCTGGTTGGCACAGAGTGGCACAGAGATAAGTGCCCAGGTCCTTCACACAGAGAACATCTCCCTGTCAGCGCTGGGCCGGTGCTGGGTGATCTCTCATGACCTTTGCTTCACTGGGTAAAGGAGATGGGGTGGAAAAAAACATAGATGGGGGTTTTTTGTGTGTGTGGAGAACCCTCCCTGCTCTGTGCACCCCTTGCAGAGGGTGTGGTGCAGGCAGGTGGTGGTCCTGGAGCTCCAGAGCTGCAGGGGGTGGGCAGTAGAGCTGGAAATTCCAGTGGTTGGAAGGTCCAGGGGTTGGAAACCTGCTCAAAACCTCCTTGGCCCAATAAATAGTATTAATGGTCAGAGCTGAAAATGAACTTTGTTCTGGTGGAACAGCTTCGAAATGGGATGTTCACTCCTCTAGATCAGAAGCTTCTCACAGGAAAAAAAAGTGTTGGTTGTTTTACAGGGTCATATTTTATAAAAAGAGGAGTTTTTGTTCTCCAAGGACCAGATTTTGCTTTCAATTTTCATAGCTCCAGCTAGAGTGGGTCCAAACAAGGACGTCTGTTCTCTTCAGGACTGGGCAAAGTCACATTCAAACCCTCACTTTACCCTGAGTAACTCTTTTAGGGCTAATTCTTCATTTTAATTCTTCAATTTCTGTTTTAAATGGGAAGGTGTCTGCAGTCCTTCACCACCACTCAGTCAGAAGGAGACTGGGCACAGCCAGGAGAGCTGGGTCTGTCTCCCCATCCCCAGAGGGTCAAAGGGAAGGTGGGCAAAACCCAAATTATCCACTTCAAGTGCCTTAGCTCTAAGGGTATGATGTGTCTCTGGAGTACTCAACTTGTCCCACGTTAAAAATGCCTTTTATTTCATTAGTTTTTTTTATGGGAATTGCACCAGGCTCTGCAGAAGTTGGAGCTGCTCTCTCCCATCTTCTGGTGACTCGCTTTGTAATTCAGCCTTATCTAAACTGCTCAAGAGCAGTTCTCAAAATGACTTGCAGGGCATCACATGCCTCCTCGGGGGCTATTTCTGTCCCTGTTATCTGTGTACAAGCAGTTTTCTCTTCCCTGGGTGGCAGCAGATGGGTGGCAGGCAGGTCAGACCACCACAGCCCCAGCTGGGGAGGAGGGCACGGGTGTGGGGAGTGCAGTGTGAAGCCCAGGATGCTCCTCAGAGGGCTGGCAGGGGCAGTGCCAGCTGGGGGGTGGCAGCCAGCCCTCACAGCAGGGCTGGGAGAGGAGATTTCAGCTCTTTGAGGTCATTTCTGCCCCACAGAGGTTGTGTCCAAGTCCCAGTGTGCATAGCAGAGAATCATGGAATGGTTTGGGTGGGAAGGGACCTTTCAAGGGCATCCAGTCCAACCCCCTGCAGGGACAGGGACATCTGCAGCTAGAGCAGGGTGCTCAGAGCTTCATCCAACCTCCCCTGGGATGGTGCCAGGGATGGGGCAGCGACCACCTCTCTGGGCAGCCTGGCACAGGGGCTCACCACCCTCAGCAGCACAAATTTCTCCCTCCTCTCTAGTCTAAATCTTTCTCTTTTAGTTCAAACCACCACCCCTTGTCCTGTCCCAACACACCCTGCTAAAAAGTCCCTCCCCAGCTTTCTGCCAGGCCCCTGGCAGA
>NW_008619443.1:0-6928 GCF_000691845.1 Merops nubicus | reverse complement strand
TCCAGAGCTGCCCCAGCACTGCAGGGGGGGCTCCCAGAGCTGGCAGAGGGGCAGGATCCCCTCCCTGCCCTGTGCCCACCCTGCTGGGGGGCAGCCCAGGTTATGTTTGACCTTCTGTCCAAAATATTGATCTAGGGTGAGAAAAACCCCAAACCTGAGTGCAGTTGTCCAGTTAATTGTACAGCTCCATCCAAACTTGGTTACCAAGGGTCCTCATCCCACTGCAATTCAGAGCAATTCATGGTGGAAAAATGGCTGGAGTTGGCTTCCCAAATTCATGAGGACATTTGTGGTGCTTTGGGACCTGGAAGCTGGGCTGAGCTGAGGGACTTTTGGCCATCCCTCTGTCTGGGGACAGGAGGGACACAGAGCCAGCAGCTCTGCCCAGACCTTCTGACCAGCAGGTTTTCAGCAAACTGCTGGGATCTGGGTTTATTTTGCAGTGTTGTCGTTTGCCCAATATAGTTTTGTAGTGAGGAATATTGATGAATTCCATCTGACTGTGATGAAAATAACATTCCAGCCTTGCTATATATAGATTTCTTCAGCTGCTGACTGGAGGAGAGATCTCACAGGGGGCTGGTGGAAGGATGCTGGAGATCTCATTCCTCAATGACAAACTCTCTCTTGGTGCCTGTGTCACAGCATCCCAGCATGGTGGGGTGGGAAGGGACCTCTGGAGATCATCTCCTCCAACCCCCTGCTCCAGCAGCTCACCCCCAGCAGGGTGCCCAGGGTCACATCCAGGAGGGTTTGGGATCTCTCCAGAGCAGGAGACTCCACAGCCTCTCTGGGCAGCTGCTCCAGGCTTCACCCTCACAGCAGAGAAGTTTCTCCTCCTGTTGAGATGGGAGATGCATTCACCAAAGGCACATCCCAGCTGAGCACTTCAAGCACTGGGACACCACGAGCCCATGGCATGGCCAAGCCTTTGGGAAAGGCTCAGAACAGATTTTGGGCTGAGTTTATCAAAGGCCTGGGCAGCATTTCTGGTGGGATGGACAGCACAGGGTCCAGGTTTTCAGAAAGGATGTGTGAATAAGTTTTCTGGGAAGGACAAAAGGGGTGGCAGAGCTTCATCTCTATTTATGGTGCCACAAATGCCTGGCAGATGGCCTTGCTTTGGAGCCTTCACACTTGCAGTAATGTTTAATTACAAGCCTATAAATAGCAGAGTTTATGACTTGTGGTCAGATGCTCCTGCATCACAGTGGGAAAATAAGTAATAAATAGCACATCAAGAGGGTGGCATTTCCCCCTCTTCCCTCTCATCAGGACTGAGGGTTTTCAGAGGTGGGGGTGCTGCCAGATCTCTGCTTCCCTCTGCTCTTCCCCAGCCACCCAAAGAATCTGCTGAGGCTGGAAGATTTGTACACCAAATTTATGGCACAGAAAAAATAAATGGGGGTGATGAGATCACAGTTGGGCCCATGAACCCTTTGGTCTGACCTAAAAATAAGTGTTGTGGGAGGGAGTCCTGTGTCCTGCTCTGGAGACCTCAGCCCAGCAGAGCCAGGGAGCTGCTGGAGCGGGGCCAGAGGAGCCCCAGCAATGCCCCGAGGGGGGAACCCCTCTGCTGGGAGCCCAGCAGGAGAGAGTTGGGCTGGGGCAGCTGAGAGGAGAAGGCTCCAGCTGGGGAGACCTGCTGGGGGCTGACAGGGCTTAAAAGAGTCCACAAAAAAAGCTGAGGACAGACTTTTTAGCAGGGTGTGTTGGGACAGGACAAGGGGTGATGGTTTAAAACTAAAAGAGAGAGATTTAGACTGGAGAGAAGGAAGAAATTTGTGCTGCTGAGGGTGGTGAGCCCCTGTGCCAGGCTGCCCAGAGAGGTGGTCGCTGCCCCATCCCTGGCACCATCCCAGGGGAGGTTGGATGAAGCTCTGAGCACCCTGCTCTAGCTGCAGATGTCCCTGTCCCTGCAGGGGGTTGGACTTGGTGCCTTTGAAAGGTCCCTTTCAGCCCCAAGTGTTCTGTGAGACTCCACATGGCAAAATGAGAACAGGGTGGGTGTAAATCCAGTGCTTTGCTTGTAAAATGCCACTGAAGGATTCCCTGGTCTGCCTTCAGTCAATAAACGAGCAGATTTATTCCTCATTGCCTGACCCTGTTGAGTGTCATTCACATGAATCCAACACCAACAGCTTGGCTTTTGTCAGTGCAAATTGCAGCCTCCTCCTCGTTGTAATCTGGTTTTGAAGGGAAATCATAATTGATAGGTTCCACATGCTCACAGCCATGTGCAAAATATGGTTTTTCTCAGGGAGAAAACCCTGGGACACAGAAGAGCAGGAGTGTGGCAGCAGATTCCCAGGCTGGGGAGCAAGCAGAGGGCAATCAGCCCCAGAACATCTTGTGCTTTGCTTTTACTCCTTCTGCCTTAAATGCTCTGCCATGTGAAGACCAAATAACTGTAATTAGAGGAGATAACAGTCAAAGCAGTGTCTTCTTCAGAGATGCCTCAGCTTTGTGGAAAATAACACTAGTGCTTCGTGGGGAGGCTCATTTCAGCAGCAAATGTGCTGGGGAGAGTGGGGGGGCTGCAGGGAGGGGATGCCAGGGCAAGGGAGAGATGCCAGGGCAGGGCAGGGATGCTGGAGGAGGAAGCAGTGCCTGGGCTTGTGAGCTGTTAGAGGGCAAATCAGCACTTCTTGCACAGGGTTGCAAGGAAGGAAAAGGAACTGCTGGGATAAAAGTTTGGTTTTGAAAAAGTGGGGGGAAAGAAACTTAAATAGGAATCCAAACAGGAAAGGAATTAAACCCCAGCATTTAAGGTTTTCAAGCTGCTGCTTCTCATCGATGGGTCTGTTTGGAACATCACTTGGAGACAAGATTGTGCCACTTGAGCAGCTCCAGATCGTAGGGAGGATGTCAGGAGCTGGCATAGCAAACATCTGGTTAAAAGCAGGGGCTGGGGGATTGTCCCAGGGGTGATGCTTTGGCACCACGTGCCCCTCGTCCTCACCCAGCCTGGAGAACAACCCCCCACATCACAGGGTGATGTGTCCTGAGAGCAGGAAACCACAGAGAGGGAGCTCTGCTCCTGAATGAAAATCTCCTCTGGACCGTGAATTGCAACATGTAATTTTTGAGATTATATGTATGGGTTTGCCTGCATTTATTAAACCATCAAAACACGAAATAAAAGTAATTAAATTACAATTTCTAGGCAGGTTTAGGTTCGTTCTCTGTGTTTTGCATGGGAGGTCTGAGTGGCTTTCCAATATTGATTCATTTCTATTATTTGGGGTTTCCTTTTTTGATAAATCACTCAGATTTATTTTCTTTCTTTTTTTATTGCCACGTAGCTTTGTTTTTTTAGTGTCAACAATCACTCAGCAGCTGGTGCCTGGCTGACTTTGTGATCATACTTTTCTGGGCTTAGTTAATTGTAGAATCACAGAATCATTCTATTGGAAGATATCTTTGAGATCATCAAGTCCAACCTGTCACTCCTGTGGCAGAACAGAACCCACTTCACCACTGGGCTGGTGCAGAGATTGTGTGTTTGTTGGAATATTGTAAGAAATCCCATTATTTACCACTGGGCTGCTGCAGAGATTGTTAGAATATTATAAGAAATCATTTTATTTACTCCCCAGGGAGGAATAGAGAAATATCCCAGGGTTATATTGGGTGAAGGTCTGGCTCGGATGGCAACCTGCTGCATAAAGCTCTGAAATCTGTCCTGGGGAGTATCATGGCTTTTGTTTTTAGTGAATATACACTAAAAAGTGGCCACTACTGCACTAAGCTATAACATTTAAGTGGCAATGCTCTGCCCTGTGCCCCGTGTGGGCACCCAGCCCCTGTCTAACACAGAAACCCTGAGGACAGGCAGGTTCCCACCGCTGCCCCTTCAAACCACAAAGCAGATTTCTCCCATTTCAATGAGAGCAGAGTGATGTGACCCGGTGGAGAGGTCAGGGGGAGAGTGAGCTCCAGCAGGAAACCACAGCTGAGGAATAATACTCTGAGGAGAGACAGAAAGAGCTGAAAATGCCTGAAAAGCAGGGGGGTGAACACCAGTTTTTGCTTGGTGCCTCGGTGAAATGGATTTCTTTGCCAAAGATTGGTCCACAGAAAAACTAACCAGAAGTCCATCTGCCTCCCAAGTTTATAAAATAAATACATTAATTAATTAAAAATTGCACTGCCTTTGCTAGAGTTACATTGCCTCCCTGTCCATGCTTCTCTCAGGCCATGACAGCTCTTTGAAGGCTGCTGTTTGTCCCCTCTCAGCACCTCTGCTCCTATTTTTGGTGGCTCAGAGGGAACCTTCCTCTCGTGTCAGTGGAGGACAGACTGACACCAGAACAACCTTCATGAACAAGCACATTAATACTCCCCAACGTGGGTGTTTGTCTGATTCAGCTGCAGAGGAACGCTGGGAGCCAGGAACAAAGCAAACCATAAACCATCTCTGGGGTGATGGAATTGACTTTGAGATCTTATTAATTACAGGAGACCACTAATTGCATTGGCCTCCAAAGCTGTAATTCAATGAGAGAAAGCATAGCAGGGAGGAGTTCAAGGCAGTGCAAGTCAGTGTTTATAACAAAAGAGATGAAATAGAGCAATAATAAATATAAATATGTCAGAGAATGTTGTTTGGGTTTACTTTGAGATCTTATTAATTACAGGAGACCACTAATTGCATTGGCCTCCAAAGCTGTAATTCAGTGAGAGAAAGCATGGCAGGGAGGAGTTCAAGGCAGTGCAAGTTAGAATAGATTGTTTATAACAAAAGAGATGAAATAGAGGAATAATAAATATATCAGAGAATGTTTTTTGGGTTTGAAAAACCCTTGAGGTCATCCAGTCCAACTGTTCCCCATCCCTGCCAGGTCCCCCCTGCCCCGTGTCCCTCACACCACATCTCCACAGCTTGGAAACCCCTCCAGGGGTGGGTGTATTTTGTAGTGAGATGTTGCTGTGTGTACCAAGCCATCCCTGTCGTTATCTTCAGCCTCTCCCCACCCTCTGCTCCTTCACCTCTTTGCAATAAAAAGCACTTTAGTCCAATATTACACTTAGTGCAACGTATTTAGTAGGAGGATATTAAATCTAAATCTAAAAAAAAATTGCTGTTATGCAGCAGAGCAATCTTTCTTTGATTGGGGTTTGATTGAATATTGCTTTCCCTTAGAGAAATTCTATTAATCACCTTGTTGAAATAATTTGGAATGCTAATTGCTAATTGTGAAGGCACAGCCCAAACCTGTGTGTCTTGCTGTCACTGCCTAGAAACAGATCTTTCTGCCTTGGCAGAATTTCAGGGCCAGGGTGTTTTGGTTAAAGAAAAACAGCCTCTATCTTTTTTTTCCCTAGAAAAATCAGACTTTTAATTGCTCTCCAAACTAATTACTACGCTGGGTTTATCAGTGTGGCCAGCTGACAATTTGGCCACGGTGTTGGCTCCCTGGTTTTGACATTAATGACACCTCATGAAAATGCTAATGTGGTTTTCAGACGTGGTCTGGCTTATTAAATATATCCCACTGATTTGCAGAGCATGTTGTTGGAAACACGTATTTCCCCCAATCAAAGAGGAATTGTGTGCTTTATTAGCTCTGCTGCTAATCAAACTTAATCAAGGCCAGATCTTTTGATTAGATTTTTTTTATTATCACAGCTACAGTGAGGCTTAGGAAGACACTCTAATTTTCAGGGTATCTGTGTTCATTTTATAGGGGCTTTGGGGGGTTATTTTTAAATGTACATGGCTGGGTTTTCCACTGCTTATTTTAGCAATGGATTTGATGGAGGCAGCACCTAAAAACCACTAGGCAAGAAGTGGAAACATGCACCTGACCCAGCTGCAGATGATGTGGAGCTGCCTCAGAGGTAAGTTCAGTTGTGTGAAGTCCTACAGTGTCATTAGAGGATTTGGGCTGGATCTGAGAGCAGGATGATGTTTTATGGGTGTTAGCTTAAAGGAAAACAAAGAACATGTTCCAAGAGGCAGCTGTTGCCATCAGATTTGGAAGGGTGCAGATCCTAGGTGATGGCACCCCCCATGTTCTGCATAACCTGCCCTGCTGTCCACACCATCACATCCACAACAGAATGGAACATATTGTGGAAAAAAGGATACAGGGGTTTTTTATTCTCCTGTAAACTTAGGCACACGCCTGTTTCAGGCACTGTGGGGTTCCTCAGTGTGAAGGAATGGGATCTGATTCAGTCATGCAGGAAGATTGAGGGGAGCTGTGCTGATTTCCTCTGCTTGAGCTGTGTCTCTCCTGCTGGAGTTATCACCTGGCAGGCTGGAGCCAGCACACCTCAGGGCAGAGTCATTAAAGTGGAGATGCTCAAAAGGAATTTATCTCACCTGATCTAATGAAAGCATTAGGGCCCATCTGAAAACTAAACATCTAATTTTTCCAGTGAAATGAACATTGTTCTCTGAAAGAAACAGGCTCCCCAGGGAGGTGATAGAAGCTCCATCCCTGGCACCATCCCAGGGGAGGTTGGATGAAGCTCTGAGCACCCTGCTCTAGCTGCAGATGTCCCTGCTCTGCAGGGGGTTGGACTGGATGCCCTTGAAAGGTCCCTTCCCACCCAAACCACTCCATGATTATCATCTCAATGTTGTATTTTGTGGGATGTGGGTTTCCCTGGGTTCTGGTATCTGGTAGCTCCTAGTAACTAGTGTGGCTGTCTCTGGCAGCCTGAGAATGAGAACAATGCCTGAAACAATCTCTTTTCATTTTTTTTAATTATGTTCTTCCCCTCAATTTCTTGAAATGCAAAGAAACTTTTTAAGATTAAGGAGGGCAGCAGTCTCCTGGCTTGGATCAGAAGTGGTATGTGCAGCAGGACCAGGGAAGTGACTCTGTACCTGGCACCAATGAGGCTGCAGCTCAAATATTTGGTTCAGTTTTGTGCCCTTCACTCCAACAAGGACCTTGAGTGGCTGGAGCGTGGC
>NW_008619442.1:2270-33223 GCF_000691845.1 Merops nubicus | reverse complement strand
AAAAAAAAAAAAAAGAGAAAAAAAGTATCATTACTGGAAAAGCAGTTTCAAAGAATTCATGTATTTGGCACGGCAGACACAATACTACTTTAATTTGGTTTTGACATTCACACAAACCAGGCTGTTAAAAAAAGAGGCAGGCATAAAATGGCATAGTCCTTTCTTGAATATAAACTTATAACAAAGGTGTTATTTAGGTTTCAATTTCTTTTTTTCATGCCATCAGCTGTTGGCCTTTCCAAGCGTCAATCACTAGGAACTGAAATCATTAGAAACAATTTCACTGAAAGCTACAGCACGCTTACCAAGATGTGAGAGCAGAGTCTGTCCTGAAGCAAACGACATTGGGTTGAAATTGTTCAGTTACAAGATTCATTATAACTTTTTAAGCACTTCTACAGTTATGAAGAAAGAAAAAGCTGAAGTCTTACAGTAGCCTTTGGTTTTGTATTTCACAGAATCAAAGTGGGTCCCATTTTCTGCTTCTCAGAACACAAAATTACTTTTGGAGACAAACTTTTCACTGAAATAGCTTTATAACTTTTGCCTGGTTTAGAAATAACATTTAGCAGGTTGTGGAAAACAACTTTTCTATACAAAATTGATTAGAATAACACATTAAAAACCAAACAAACAAAAGCATCAAACCACCAGCCTTGCTGTCCAGAAAGCCTGTAAGGACTTTTGACATATTTCAGTTTGAAAGGCATAGTTAGAAGATGCCACTGTAAACCTGTAACACTGTGACCTAATCCCACGTGTGTGAGTAAAGAACCTAAGGGATTTTTCTAGAATTCATTTTCAACAATGACTAATTTTTTTTCTGGTTACTGGAGAGAAAATTCGGACCATTTGCGTGCACGATTTTGGTTTCAATTATTTGATGTTATATTCAGCACATACACATTTCCCTGACATGCTTTTGTAAAACTATGATGCTTTCAGACAGCGATATGTTGGGTACAGTGTTTTCCTGCCTATGGCACAGTGCCTGGCAAAATCCAAGTCCATTTAGTATTAAAGATAAGCATCCCAACTTCTTGTAGATGCTTAGATTTATCATATCAGACCATTTTGTTTCCAATATTGGATAAAATATTAAAGAGTGCAAGGTGTAAAGGCTTCTGAGAATGTACAATAACAATTGTGTGCAGCACTGTCATGAATAAAGGCAAATCAAATAAATGCAGTGGAAAAACATTCCTAAAAGTGTTTCATGTCTCATATTGCATTTGAACAAATGGAAGGTGCTGCAGAAAGCACAGCTTGCTTTGCACGAGCATACCGAGGGTTATACCAAGAGGATTTTTTTGTTGAATTGATTATATTTTGTCTGTTTTAAGCAAGCAGTTACATTTATGCTAGATATTTTTCAGTGATTACCTTATAAGACTATGTAACTCTCTTCAGCATTCACCTTGATTTCATAAATCAACAGTTATTTTAATTTAAGTAGAAAAGATTCTGACGAGACAAACAGGGTAAAATTTCTGTCAGCTGAACTGTCTAAAATGTAACCATAAGAGCTACATAATATTCAGCCTGTCATTTCTATTTAACTCAGTGGAGAAAGTTTTTTGCTCCTTAATCCCATTAGCCCTGCTGAAAGAGCAGGCTGGAGTCTGCACCATCTGGAACCAGTCAGGGCTAAATGAGCAGCTCCACTGGTGATGCTCAGTTATGCACCTCATTGGACATGCTGGTGCACAATCTGAGCAATGATGAGCTTTAGAATCTTGGAACAGTTTGGGTTGGAAGGGACCTTAAAGATCATGTAGTTCCAATCCCTCACCATGGGCAGGGACACCTTGTGCTAGGTCAGGTTGCTCAAAGCCCCATCCAGCCAGGCCTTGAGCACATCCTTGTTATTCACAACTTCTCTGGGCAACCCGTTGCAGTGCCTCACCCTCTGTGAAGAATTTCTTCCTTATAACTAACATAAGTCTCCCCTCTTTCCATTTGAAGCCATAACCCCTCATCCTATCACTACAAGCCCTTGTAAAATGTTCCTCCCCATTTTTCCTCTGGCTTCCTTTAAGTATTGGAAGGAAATAAGGTCTCCCTGGAGCCTTCTCTTCTCCAAGCTGAACAACCTCAGCTCTCTCAGCCTGGCCTCATAGGTGAGCTGCTCCAGCCCTCAGATCACCTTCACAGCCCTACTCTGGACACACTACAACAGGTCCATGTCTTCCTTATGTTGGGGGCTCCAGAGCTGGATGCAGTACTGCAAGTGGGGTCTCACAAGAGCAGAACAGAGGGGAAGAATCATCTCCCTCAGCCTACTGACCACACTTCCTGTCATGCAGCCCAGGATGCAATTTGGTTTCTGGGCTGCAAGTGCAAGTAGCCGGGTCATCTTGAGCTCCCCATCATCCAACACACCCAAGTCCTTCTCCTTAGGACTGCTCTCAAACCTTTCTCTGCCCAGCCTGTACTTGTGCTGGGGACTGCCCTGGCCTATGTTCAGGACCTTGCACTTCAGCTACTCACACAGAAGACAGGGAGGGAAAGCATCACTGTTTTCCACCAACCTCTCCCTTATCTACAAACTGTGTTGTCAGGACAGGTAGCTAGAATAAAAATCCTTTCCCAGGATGTGTTGGTCACCAGCACGTGTGACCAACAGGAGCACCTTGAATAGTGCCCTGGGGAGTGGGTCAGGAAGGAATTGGGCAGGGAATGTGAGTGCAGGTTTGAGGGAGGGAGGTCCATGAAGGGGGCCAAGGGGCAGTGCACTCTGCATGGTGTCAGGGGAGGTTTGATGGCACTTGAGAAAGATGTTTCAAACAACAGCACCACATTTTTTATTCTTCTAAGATTTTCAAATCAAGTACAAGACAAATCCTCTCTGCTTTGCAAAATAATTCTTCTTGCTCTTGTCTATATTTGTCTTCTAAACTACAAATGAGGACAAAACTCCCAAGTTGGTGCTGAAAGAGAAACAGCAGCAGTATGAAGGACCGATGCCAGAGCCTGCGTTCTGCTGTACACGAATTAACCTTTGCAGAGCTGTGATGGGGATATTCACACTACTAAACTTGCATGCCATGGCCCAACACTCTTCAGTTTTTCCATTTCAATCCATCACACTGCTTATCCCATCAGGATGATTCAGGTTCCAGTTGGGTTTTTGTTGTAGTTGGTTTTTTTTTCCTGATCAGCTCTGAATTGAGTTTGGCCACTTGGTCACAAATCCTGACAGGGTATCTAGCAATATCAACTAGTCTATCTAGTAAGCTTAATAAATAGCAAAGCTTTGTATTTCTCTATTGTATTTTCTAATTAATTCATTGTGTGCATTTAACAGAGTGTTTTATAAGGAAACAGACAGAGACTGCCAAGTCTTCTTCCCCTGTGAAATCCAGACCCTGTTGCTTGTATTTGAAATAATTCTAAAAATAAACCAAAACCTAGTAATGCGTTGGACAGAAACAAGGGTTTATATGGAGAGATTAAATATATTCCAGTTTAGCCATAAGATTTTGAACTCCTTTTTCACCTTCACTGCTCTCTCATTTTAGCCTGTAGATCTCATTTGAGCCTGCAGATCACTTTGCCATAGTACATGGCTAAACTCATTTCATTACTGTACTGTCTCAAAATTATCTTCTCTAAATTGCCAAGTAAGGAACATTGACCTGTGTACAAGTGGATTTCCTTTCCCTCTTTCCTCTCCTCTCTGCAATCTCTAATGAGTCCCTGATTCACCATCAGCCATCATCAAACATTGGAACAATTTTTAAAAATGAGGAAAAATTATTGCAGCTTGTTAGGTTTAAATATTCTGACACTCCTTTGGGAGTGGATGAAACTGTTTATTTCAGTTTTCCATGATCTTATTTGGTTTCCCTGAACTTATATATTGCCTTTTTCCTTAGCAAGTGTTAACTTTAATTCTGAGAAAAGGTTCATATAAATGTGGTTTAGTTCTGATCACATATTGACTCTTAAGGTACTCTGGACTCTTAAAGCAAGAGTAATAAGTCAATTCTCTTTCTTTTTCTTTCCTCCAGTTTTATTTCTGACACAAAAAGTGTGAGGCTTTGCTTTACTGAATTTGTTCTTCATGGTGTTTCCAGATTTTGTTTTCTAAAAGTGTACCCTGCTTGCTTTTTGAACGTTGGCTAAAACAAAGGAGAAACAAACCCAGTGTTAGAATCTCATGTCCATCGTTGGAAATGTGAGTCCTATTTCTAGTTAAGTAAGCTGTTCTCCACTATGTTTTTGAGAATATTTATGCTTTCAGGTCTTATACAAGTTTTTTCTCCTGGATAAGTCTCCAAAACTTGTTTAATCTTTTCCTCTATACTTCCCAGGTGTGATTCCTGTAGAAAAGTACCTTTTGAGTTGTTCCACAGGGGTAATATTGCTTAATCCCATCTGCTCCTAGGCAGCTGGAGTCTAGTTTCAAAACTAGAGAGACCAAAACCATGGAATAAATGCATATGGAAGTTATCCTGCTAACCACAGGGAATTATTTCTAAGTAGCCTGTGTAAATACTTGGTTTTTGTCTTTCTTAAATTTGAGCTGACAGTATCCTTTATATAGAACAGAAAACCTTTCCAGAAAAGGATCTGGCTCATGGGATGATGATATCGAACCAGTTTAGTATTTTCTACTCTGCTTCCCATTGATACTTTTTCTTGATCTCCCTCCCTTAGGTCAGTAAATGTATTTCACACGTGCAGGGCTTTTCTTGCTCATCACGTTTTTTGAGTGTTCTGCTTTGGTACAACAACCAGGCAGTGAGGAACTACACGTGGAGGTAGCTTACAGTGCTAATGTTGGCCACCTTCTCTTCCATGATGGGTGATGGACTAAATTTTTTAGGGTGAAGGGCTTAGTTGGTTTGGGCTTTTAAAAGCTTTTATTTCAAATAAATAAGGCATCAGATGTGAAGTGCAAAACGGATGCACTGGAATACTCTGTCCAAATATTCTGTGCAAGTGAATGTCATGGCAGTAGGCTATTTTATTTGGCACAAACAGCTTTTAGAAGATATGTATTTGTCAGCTTCTTAGGTGAAGGTTAAAGATTTAATAAATAAAATTCATTTATTAAATTAAATTATTTAATTTAATAAAGATTTAAATGCTGCCTGATTGCTGAAGACCCAAAGCCTGCTTCTATGAACGTCTGGCCATCGGACATCCTAAATCTAGGGATTTAGGCATTCTGTCTCCATGGCAAAGTCCTCCAAGGCCATGGTGGGACAACGGTGCAAGTGTCTTTCTCCATGAGGCTCCTCGTGGCCAGCTTGTCCCTTCAGTTTTGTCCATGAGCACAAAAGAAGTGTCCCTGTTAAGGGGGTGGCAGGTGCTCTCCATGGCTTGTACCTTTAATAATGATGGACCAGTAGCAGTTTTATAGTTACGATTGCAACCAGCTATCCCAGGAAAGTTTCATTTCTCAGGTACACCCTCTTTTACCTGACCTATGCCTGTGCCCTTTGGCCAAGTGAGAATCATCTGTGTGGACTCAGATAACCATAGATGAGAAAAGTTTTCAGAAAAGAGATACTGCTTTCACAGTAAATGTTTTAGAAAATATTATTGAAGAAATAAATAGTTTAAGCGTAAAAGGATGATAAGAGATCAAATTTGAGATGTAAATACTGCACAAAACAAATGCCTGCACTTTGTGGTTTCTGGTTGTTTTTTTTTAAGTGAGGGGATAGTCACTTGATTATAACACAGGCAACACAGTGCTTCCTTTCTCTCTAGCAGCAGTTACCTCCTGTGAAATGTTTTCTTTGGACTGCAGGAGAATTTGCTCAGTAAATAGGGGCAGAAAGTCTTTAATGAATTATTGCTAATGAATATCCAGCAAAGGGGTCTCTCTGCTTTTGTGCAGAGAAGCCTCAATGACCTTGGTAGCTCAAATGAACATCCTGCAAAGTTAACAACATTAAAGGGACAAAAGCTCTCCCTGACAGAGCCGTGTCTGAAACTCTGAGTAAGCTACTTGTAGTTCAGCAGCTGACTTATTTCAGACGCAAACCATTTCTCCTGTGACAGGTGATATATGTGAGCAAGCACTAATGATGGTCACAAGGTAAGTGATGGATGACTCCACACTTACTGTCCAAACTCCAGATTTTAGCCCACAGCTTCAGTCAGAGTGCCAGGCTGAGAGGTGCTGTAAATCTGCACAGCTCAGAGGAGCCCACGGAACAAACTTAAACAAACTAAAAGGCCAATTACTCTTTGAATAAACTCTCATAGGAAAAGAGTTGAGCAAGATGTTAATGTGAAGCAGTTTTGATCTACGTATATACACACTGCTGACAGGAAAGGGGATGGCACAAAGCTAATAAAAAGGAAAATACTAAGCTGGAGAATGGGAGAAGAAACAAGGGTAAAAATTGTTTTAATGCAATAAGATCTATCAGGCAGAGTTGAGAAGTCAGACTGTGAAAAGCCAATTAGTGCATTGAATATGAAAAGCATACGAATTAAATATAGAGATCATCAAAGAGAGTTGAAATGTGGATGTTCCCATCATGCAGACAAAGGCATCTCAGTTGAGTATATAAGAAAATGTTTTAAAAAGAAATGAAATGCAGTGAGAGTTCAGGCCTGCAAACAAGAGACTGTGAAATGAAAGTATAAAAGCCAAACCTTTATATAGTGTCTAACACTGACAAGACACTTTAAGGTTAGAGTTTATGAGGTCCTGTGCCATAAACACCACAATTTAGGATGCTGATTAGTTACTTGATGGATGTTTTTGTTTAATCTCTTTTGTTCTGGCAGTGTCAATGAGCAAAAAGCTGGATTCTAGCCTAGTTCTGCATTAATGGAATAAAAAATAAACATCAGCATTCATATTTCAAATTATTAACAAATGTCTCTAAAATAGTTTCTCCTATTAAGCAGCTTGGGTGCTCATTATGATCTTAACACACTGAGAGCTGCTTTATTATAAATGTTGAATTCATAAGTGATTTTTCTGCATTTAGAGTGGTCACCTGCTGGCTTTTATCCAAAGGAGATCCAATAGAGGGTTTTTGCTATCCTCTTGTGTCTGGATAAAGAAAATATTAGGCAGTATAGGATGCTTTCAAAATATTACACCAGGAAACAAAAAGTTGCTTCAGTTTCTAGCAATTACTGACAATTATTTTCATGATAAAAACTATTGGTAAAATATTTATATTGAGATATGGATCAGAGATAGCTCTTGCTGCAGCTCTGATTCCAGTGGCTTCTCTGCCACCAGCATTGCGTATGGCGACCAGGTAGTTTTGTCAGTCTTTTGGGTAATCTTGGTGTAAGAGCCTTCTGGGGAATGCTTATGAAAGATCTCTGAATTGCCAGAACAGACAAAAAACACTCGTGCAGGAATTTGCAACCAGCATTTAAAGCTTGTCTATTACTCCATCTGCTGAAGTCTTAGTGGAACAGCTATGCAGAGGAATTGTCCAAGCAATCACAGCAGGGAAGTTACCATAGGCACCCCTGTTATTTTGTGGTTTGTTGTGGTTTTTTTATATCTGTTGGGTTTTTTTTCCTTGACGCATTTTATATTTCAATGCTTCAAAAGGATTTTTTAACTTGCATATATTTTGAATATTTTAAAACTGCAACTAGAAATCAGTGTGTTTAATATGAGAAGTGTAAGCTCTTGGAAAGTGGAAATTATATTAGGGTCTTCAATTCTGTTTCATTTTTTAAGCATTGGGGAAAAAAGTTTAAGGATGAAATCAAGTATAATAAGTTACTTTCTGTAAGTACTTTGTATTTCTTGAGGCAGCCAGGACCTGAAGCTAATGTCAAATCAACATTCAGGATTCCTGTTGAGCTTATATTCATATTTAGTTCAGCCATTATGCAAAAATGTTCTGCAGTGTATGTGGAAAATGAGGTATGTCTGTTCTCCAGATAAGGATCTGTTCTCTCAAAGAACACAATTTCTACAGTTAGAGGCTAGCTTTACAATGTTTTTCACAGTAGTGTAAATATAAACAGTTAAGAAACCTGAGCACTCATCTTAATCTTTGAGATGTTTTCTTTTTGAATGGTTAATTTCTGTGGATGCAACTGCTACACGAGAGGTGCTGCTCAAGCTTTTAGATTAAGATTGACCTCTGTGGCTAAAATTTACTATGCATAGCATCATCCTTTCAAGAAGGAAGAAGTTTCATTTACAACTTTATAATTCATTTTCTTGTGGACTGAAAATAAAAACTTTTTGAAAGCAAAAACTGTTTAAAATTTTAACTTGAACTCTATAAAAGTAGAAATGGCTTCAGTACTGCCTGCAATTCTAAAACCAATTATGCAATTAACTTAAACCAAGTATAAAAACAACTTCACCCAAATTTCTGCTACCCAAGCTATTAGCACTACTAAAGATAGATTCTGTAAGAAGTCCACCAACAGCTTTCTATGCTGTTAGGCAACACCTATAAAACCAGATGGCAAGTTTTTTGGCATTTGTAATCAACTCACAACCACCAGTAGGAAAAAAAAAAAATAATATTTAGTGCCACAGAGATTTCAGGAAAGCTGAAGCAGCAGAAGTTTATTGACATCGATCATTAGCAGAGAGGTCCTGTGTCACTTACTGTGCAACTGTTCCTAAATCTGTAAGGACTGTTATTTAAAAACAAAACAAAACAAAACAAAAACCTAAATTATCAGCTGTTGGTTGTTTATTGACATCGATCATTAGCAGAGAGGTCCTGTGTCACTTACTGTGCAACTGTTCCTAAATCTCTAAGGACTGTTATTTTAAAAAACAAAACAAAAACCTAAATTATCTACTGTTGGTTATTTCTTTGAAAACCAACCATTTGATGCCTCACTCGTGGCTGGCCCCCAACACCACCTCTTCCTCTTCATCAGGCCACTGTATGGCATTGCACAGATGGTATTCAACAGTCACACAGGGCTGGGTGGTAACTGGAATGGCTGGTTACAAATATAATCACGTCCAAAGAGGAAGACCTTTTTCTACAGTCCTTAAATGAAACCCATATCCCACTTTAAATACAGCACTCAGTAACCTAAAGACCTATTAAAGACCCTAGCATTGAAAACAAAACCCAGCTGACACCTGAAATAAGTTCAAGAACAGAATGCCCCTTCTCTCCCTCCTCAATTAAAAAAAAAAAAAAAGAAACCAAAACAAAACCCCACAAACCAAACAACCCACACCCTGCCAAACAACTCAACTCAGCTATTTTGCTCACACTGATCATCCCCCTCCTCTGCCCTTCCCCAGGATGCTGTTTCTAACCTGGAAGAGGTGAGTACAGGTGTGGCCACAGCCCCAGCTAACACAGAGCCTGTTTCAATGAAGTTCTCCATTTTACACACACACTTCCACTGATTGGCATCTACAGACTTCCCAGGAGCTGCTGCAGAGTAGAGTGCTCTGACTCCACCCTGGGCAGTGCTCTGACCGTGCTTGGCCCAACACCTCCTTGGGAGCAGAAATGATTTTAAGATTACAATTAACTACATAGCAATTAAATTTCTCATGGATCCTCACTCTGATGCACTAGAAATTGTTTTTCAATCCTAGCTCAAAGCTTGCACCATGAAACACGAGGAGAGAGCTGGCAAGAGCTGGGGACTTGTTTTGCACAACAAATTGTGGGGTCACTGCACATTTTACTTCCAGATGAAAGCAGCTGCATGAAGACTCCTTGAACAAGTTAATTCTAGCTTTGAGCTAGAGCTGACATAGCTGCAGGTTCATGGAGACCTGAACAGAGGAGTAGTGCTGAAAGAATGAGCCCTCCTGCAGCACAGCTTTCAGTCAGCTGATGTCCAGAGTTGCCTATGGACCAACTTTGCACAGCTAAGAAAAGCTACATGGGTATAGCTGTGCTATCTACCCATCTCTGCAACTTTAAATATCAGATTTTGCAGCTTCTCAAGTGTTCTTACAGACTGTGTTTAAGTTCCTCCCCATGTCTTTTAATTTCTTCAGTGTGTAAAAAGGATACGTTTCAAAACTTTCCTATTATTCTGTGACTGGCTTTTTAACCCAATAAAAACCAACACTACTAACAAGCATATTCTCAGGATCTTGGTTCATTTTCTAAAGGATTTATACATATGTCCATGTGCAGATGTGTGCATATAAATATATATACACAGTGCCTCCATATTTACAAATGTTTTGGGGACAGCAGAGATTCTCTCTTCTTCTGGAAGTCTGTTTTCCTGAGTGACTTTTCAGCCAGCACAATTTTTTTCTAAACTCAGTATTAAATTCACTATATTTTACAGAGCAAATAAACCCCTACCAGATGGCCAGCCAAGGCTATTGCAGGCTGTCATTACTTCCCACACCCACCTGTCCCTCCAGATAAGGAAGCAGGACTGAAGAGCTGGTTTTCCTCATGCACTTTCCCACCGTGGCGTTGCCAGCGAACTGATGATGCCTCGTGGTTACCTTCAGCTCCCCCAGAGCACTCTGCTGCCCTTCAGTGGGGTTCCTTTGCTCCCCTTTCTCAGAGAAGGCAAATATAAGCCCTAAAAGCATACGCCTGCTCAGAGCAAAATGCCATCTGATGGAGAGGGCAATATTTCACTGCATGACCAAAATCTAGTTGTGATAGATCTTGGAGGAAAATTATCTTTATGCCCAAAAATAGACTTCTGTCAAAACCATTGGTGTCACACTTCTACAGCCAGCTAAAGGCTCCATCTTCTCTGATTCACACTGCCCAGTGTTCATTTACAAAGTGAACACGTAGGTAATTGTAGCCAGACTCTCAGGAAATCCTCATAAACCAGGTGTGTGGTTCCTCATTTCCAGCTCCCTCCTTCTCCCCGTGTTGCCCTGCAGGACACTGAAGCACAGTGGCACATGCTTCCAACATGTGGAGGAGAGCCCCCAGGCTTGACAGGAATGGACGTGACACTCCAGGCTCTGATTAGCAGCTCCCATAACTCATCATTTTGTTTCCCAGTCTGATCAACAAACTGACGTGCATCCAGCTCTGAGGACGTGGACTGTGCCAAGGTCAGCTAATTGGTGTTAATGGAGAGTGCAGAGGACTACCCAAAGGCAAACGGCAGCTGATTGGAGTTAGCATGTGTTTGTCATCAATAAAAGAGATAGATTTCAAATCATGTCATATTTACTAGGGCTGTGTTCCCAGGCAGTTACTACAGATGCTGTCACCTTCTAATTTGCCTTTTCCTCTGTGAGTTTAGGGACTCGCTTCATCTGTTTGTTTTTTTTTTTCTTTATTTGCACAGATGTAGACATAAAATATAATTTAGTCCTTATTTTGCAAAGTACTCCAAATGCTGTTTGTTAATTTTAGCACACACAGCAGGGCTGTAAGTCCTGTGAATGTTACAACTGCTTCAACTTAAATCTTGCTCCACAGAAAACGCAAACATTGTTAAGTGCAAGCAGACATCAGCTGAAGAGCAAGCAGCAGTTTGGTAGAGTTCCTAAAGATGAATCCAAGGGAATACTGTGGACAGGAGTGACAAAGTGAGTTCTAAGGCATTCAGTGAATGATTATCTATTGCTCTTGTTAGGACACACAAACCTCCTGGGAAGCATGGATCTTCTGCACCACCCAGGGAGAGACAGAGCAGCTCCAAAGCCATCAAGACCCTGGATGATGGTGGCATGGGCTCGTGCCCGAGCACAGGGATGAGTGAGGCTGAGCCTGGAGAGAGTCCTTCACCCAGCCTGGGGCAGACCTGAGGGAATAACCTGACCTTTCAGCCTGCTAGACGGTGCTGTCCTTGGAAGCTTCTAATAACTCTACAAGTGTGACAAACTAATTCTGGACAGAGTGGTGGGCCATCCTATCTGGCCATACTTTTCCCAAGAAAGGATGGACCAAATGATCCTCAAAGTACCTTCCAACCTGTTCTGTGATTCTGTGAATAAATCCTCTCTGCCCTACCCAGATTTATTGCTCTGTCCAGGGACACTGTATTTCCCTTTCATGGCTTGGTGAGGGACAGCCCCTCTCTGGCAGCAGGAAGGAATCTGGATTAAAAGGGGTGATTAATCTTTGTTGCCCCCTGTTTGCCTTCTTGCTCCTGCACCATCACATGGCAATTTAGGGTTTTATTGGTAGGTGAGAGCTGCCAACCTACCTCAACCAACAGCTGCCAACCTCAGGTTCTTCCTTGTATTTATTTTTTTTCATTCAGACAGCCAGTTTTAAACTCCAAGTTACCGTGTCACTGAGCAGGGATGGTGAATGAGAGGGTCCCTAAGTTTTCTAAATGAGCATTTTTACTATGCAATTCCAGCAGCCCTGAAGTGACCCTGAAAATTGTTGTGGTGACATGGGAATGGTTTCACTTAGGAGAATGGCAAAGGCAGCTGTCAGCAAAAAAATGTACCTTGGAGGACTCAGATGTGTCCACTCAGATGTGTGATGGATAATTAAAATAATTTCAAATATTTGTTTTGTCTTTCTCTACATTGCAACACTTTTCCTGCTGGTAAGCTCACATAATTGATTAACAACCTTAAATTTGACCTAATACTTATGTTTTCCTTTATTTGATCTAAAAAAAAATTGCAACCCTGTATTTAACTGCAGCTTTTTTTTCACAGTAATTAATCCATTTTTGCAGGGGAGGTAGTCAGCCACGTTCTACAGCTGTTTGGGCCACATTTGTGTTCCTCAGCAAGCGTGTGTGATCAGAAAACATCAGCTGGGTAAGCAGGTGGATGAGAGGTACATGCAATGTCAGAATCAGAAGGAAATCTTTTGGTTTTTTCCCTACCTCAGTTCTACAGCTACAGTCTACTAAATCAGTGGAAAATGAAAGAGCTGGCATAAGCACAGTAGATGGGGCATCCACTTGTTGATGGTATTTTCAGCATAAGGATTAAATATATATATAAACACTTTTAGAATTAGCTCCCAACCACCAGAGAGAAAGATAACTGAAGACAATGTAGAAAGCTGCATGCCAAATCACTGATAGAGCTTTAATCCAGGGATACAACAGGTACCTTTCATCTGCATGTTTTACCTCAGCTCTGATCTCCCTGGGCTTTATCATTTTCAGTGATGATGAATCATAAGCATGAAGGACACGGCTTAAATTTGAAGTATGGCATCTCCAGGGCAAGTGGGAAGGCAGAAGAAATGGATTTTTTTGCTTATGAACTGAGCAGACTCAACTGGGAAGAGTCAAGTGACAAATAAATATGCCATTTCCCAGTGCCACCCTTACTGTGGCTTTCCAGAACAGACCCATATTTTAACTTGAAAGTAAAAAATATCTCTGCCAAGTCATACATCTTAAACAATGTGATTTTAATTATAGCTCGTTAGTTTTTGTTGACTATGTCTAGCTAGCTCGGAAAGTGCCTAGGAGACAACAGCCTGGCCTGACATTTATCAGAGCTGCTGGATGGACTGCTATTCATTTTAACAGCCTAAAAATGATCCCTTGAAAGGCGTATGTTTTAAAAATTTAAGGCGTGCTTTTTAGTTCCTTTAGTATCAAAAAGATTTCTTACTTGCAAGCTTTTGCAGACCAAAAAGTCTTGAGACCAGTCATAATGGAGCCACTGCTAGCCAAGTTTAATGACAGGTACTGCAGAAGCAATTAAAACCTTGAAGACTTGAGGAGCTGAGAGAAAACTCTGACATCCTTTCATGTTCAGGAGGTCACTAAACTGAATTTGAAGCTGGGATGAAAGAACAGAATGGCTCCTAAGTAAGAACCTGACACAGAGTTAGAGTTTGACAGGAAATGTCAGATCATTTCTTAGAGCTCGCAACACTCACTTCTGATTATTTATGAAGAAAAGTACCTTAAAAATATGGAAGTGCTTTTTCAAAGACAGACAGTGAAATAAGCTTTAATATTTTAAGCTCATCTGTGCAATAAATACCAAGCAACTTCTGGTCTGAATTTCTAATCCAGAAGAGGAGGCCAACACTATCTTAGCAGAAGATAAAATGAGTTGAAGAAAAATCTTTTCATAATAGTAGTGACCTTTAAAGCTCTAAGGACACTCAGAAAGATAACATGAGCTTTTGGAAACTGAATTCAAAGAAATTGCTGTCACACAAAACTGAGAATTGGTGCTACCATTTCTCTATCTTACCCAACCAGGTAGTTTAGAGCTCTATTGCTGTAAAGGGAGCATCACTCCATAAAATCCTAAAGTAATGTTCACAGTCCCTTACTAAGAAGGGGGGGAAGTGAAATATTACCATGGCAACAGAGCAAGCTAGAGTCTAGAAGACATATCACTTCAACACAGGCTGCACCTAATTCTGGGTCATCCTCAACCATGAAAGGACAACGACTGAAGAGGGTTGAAACTAGCAAAAGTTTTTTTCCCTCTGTCCAGCTCCAGCTGACCACTCCAGGACTCTGGCACAGCCAGCAGTTGCTTTTAGCTACCTCCAGGGTTTCTCATTGTCCTGGTCTGAGTTAGAACAGAGCTAATTCTGTTCAGCCATTTTATTTTTCAGCTCAGTTTTTTTTAACTAACTGCTCTTTCTGAAGCTAACGGTGGCAATGCTCCATGTTTAGAGTTACTACCAAGGAATGGTGTGCAGAAAGGCTCTTGCTTACACTTGCTAAATCTTGTGTACCACACTGGGGGTGTAGATAGAAAAAGGCAGCACCAGCAGGGAGGAGCAGCCAGGACAGGTGACCCTAAACTGATGAGCAGGGGATTCCATTCCACACATGTCATATTCAGTGTAAAGCTGAAGGATCACAGGGGTCAAGCCTCTTCTTTAACGGCCAGCATCCAAGGAGGACTCTGTCCATTCTGCTTTCAGTCCTGATCCATGTATTCTGAATCCAGTTCCAGAATCCAGCTCCTAGCCCAGTTCCCATCTGCTGCTTAGTCCAGTCTGAGACTTCCCAAGTGCCTGTCCCCAGAAGCAGTGGTGGCAGTGATATAATTGCCATTAAGGGGTTGGGTTCAATGCTGGTTTGGGATACATTTGAATATATTCAATTTTATTATTATTTTCATTAAAATTGTTTTACTTTTCTAATCTACAGGTCTCTCTCCCTTATTCCTTCTCTTCCTTTCTGGGAAGGGAGAGGGGTTAATAGAGAGCATCTGTCATTTTTCTAGTGGCCAGCCCTGACCTAAATGTCAGAAAATAATAGTGGCCAGTATCAATCAGATGAACAGAACTCAATTTTTTTTGAAAGACAGTAGATGTAGGACTTCAGGTCAAACTCTAACTAAAGTACAAATCCTTAATTCTGGGATTCTTTAATGGGCTCTGCATCTCATCCATGTGACTGAAGAAATCTCTGGAGAAACAACCAGGTTCAATACCTTAGAATCAGGGATTGGACTTTGATCCTACTTTTCCTTATTAAGTATGTACTGCATTGCTGAGCTACACTAATGATCCAGTGGATTTTATCTCTGTATTATCTAACAACTTAGTAAAAAATTCCACTTAAGTTTAATCACTGGGTTTGTTCCCTTAAACAAATCTGGGAGTAAAAAATTTCACTTATTTGGTTCTAAATTAAGTAGTACATAATAATAACCTCTTTTTTCCTTTCAAAATCCTATAGGCCTTAATGAAGTCCTCCTCAGTAACAAATAACTTTTCCCCACACTAATTAGAACTTGAATGTAGCCTAACACTGAGAAGGTTCAAAGTTAAGGCATAAAAAATCTCACAGCAAATGTGGAAAACACTTCTTCTCACTGATGTTAGAATTTTTAGCCTGTGATTGATTCCTTTCCCTGCAAATTACATTATTTCTGTGTGCTCACCTTTTGAGGAGGGAGGTGCACAGTGGGCATGTGCCCCATGCAGTTGTGGCCACGATGTCCCAAGCCAATGCTAATCCATGCCCTGAAAGAACAGGTTTGCACATTATTTTATTAGGAGCAGCATGAGAGAAAACAGATTAAGTAATATGAAGATGAAAGAGCCAAAGTCTGTGGGGAATACTACCATAGTATGTTAATGAGGGATGGAACAGTCAAATTTAGAGCTGTAAATGCCATTATTGCCTATTGACCTTTATTTTTGTAATTGTTTTCTGCTTCAACAGTAGGATTTTCATTTGCATTTATTTATTATTATTATTAAGCATACCTTGTTTTGATATTAATGATAAAAGCAGGCTGTTAGTTTGGGTTCATTGTCTTGATAGGGAAAATGGGAGCAGGTTTTGAATGAAGGCTTTGGCTTACAAAAAAAAAAGACTACACTGTGATCAGATCTAGAGACCTACCACTCTGTAGAGCCTCCCAACACCTACAGTGACTTGCATATTCCAATATGTTCATACTCTGGCCTTAAAACCGTATCATATCATAGCAGTGACAGGCAGCAACAATAAAGCTGTTGCAGGCAGTTCTTTCTGTGCAATTTGAAAATAACAATAGAAATTAGACTTTTCACTGATTTCCCTGGGAAGAAAAAATCTTGATTGCTTGGAAATAGAGCAGTATTCAGCTTTGGAGCTATGCATTTTTATAACCATATAAAATCAGGTTTACTAATCTTTAGAGTGGAAGCAGAATAGAAAATACTATATTTTTCAAGATAAACTCATTAAAGTCAGGATTTCAGACTTGGACATGTAACTATTTTTGCTATAGTGATGTATATCTCAATGTTGCAGACTGTTCCACTTACAGACTATCCTTTTCTGTGTAAACAACGCAGACTGCACCATCTTAGAGACTGTTTTTTTATAGGTGGATACAGGACAGAGATTCATATATATTTAAATCTCTGGTCCTTAATCATTTGTCCTAGTAAAGCAATGACCAGGAATTTCTATGAACAAACACGTACCTTGCTTTTAAAAATAAACCAATTGTATTATCTGGCTTCAGGTATTAATAATTACTCCCTTTAATAGCCAGGTATGTGAGATGGGCATTTTCCATTCTGAGGATAGAGACTATTACAGGTGAAGTGCTAAGCCAAACTCAGTATCCTGCTAAACACTGATGCCTTAAGTATACTTTCTGCTTTTCTAACAGCTAATATGGAAATGCTGCTGTTTGAAGTGAAAAGCTATCACCAAACAGATGAACACTGTACCATATACCTGCTGTTCTGCTTGGAAATATTTAGCTTTGCTCTTGTCTTCCAAGGTCACTTCTTGCCAGAATATGCTGGGCCCAGGGCTGAACGGGGTGCAGATCTCCCCAGTGTTCCTGAGCAGTTCTCTGCTCTTGTTTCAGTCACAGCAGGGCTGGACACGGGCATCCTTGTTTCTCTTTTTCTTTCTTCAGTTGCTTGCTATAGCTGTTCAGATCTGTTTGTGCTCCAGCTGGTAGGGTATGAGAAATGAAGCTCAACAGGTGGTAGGATTGCTACTGGCAGCCAATTTATCATCATTAGCTAGGAGAAGGAAAAGAGTGTTCAAATAAAAAGTTTTTTAAAACATAGCAACTGTTGGGGCTCTAATCTCTGTACTTGGCACGATTCTTAAACAAAGCCACACAGTAATTATTCATCAGACTCTTTGCCTGGAGAAATTTTTCTCTGTACACACTCAGAGGATAGAATATATAGCTCAAAGTTTGCAAAAATCATACTGATGTGGTATCTATTTAGGACAAAAGAGAGAGCGATTCCTTTCCTTCATTCCAGAGGAGTACAGTGTTTCCCACTGAGTCACATCAGACTGAGACTAAAGACATACAATAAACACCTCAGTATTTAGCAACTGGTGATAAAAATCAGCCTGGCAGGAATTTTATTGATGTTAACAAAAGAGACTGGACCCTTGGAAATATTATATCACAGTCTGAGTCCTATACACAAAAAAAAAGCATATTTAAACAGTCCTCTAGGGCAGATTTTTATCCAAAACATGATAAGAATCATTACACAGAATTTCGCATTTATTTTCCTTGGTTTTTAAACCTAACATCTGCAAATAAGTAAATAATTCACATTCAGGAAAGAAAATATGAGGATCCTGTTTGCCCACATTGAACTCCCAGTCTCAATAATGGCATTGGAATGACTTCAGAGGGCTTTCCAAAGTGCAGGGTGAATATGTGCCAAGTATACAGGTGGGAAGGAGTGGCATTCTTTGGAAAATAAAGACAATTTCATGCTTGGGTATGCTCTGTTCCCTCAGGTCCTTCGGGGAAGTGCAGAGATCAAGAGGTAAATTGTGCAGTCTGGGGCCACGAAGAAATACCAGATCTGCTGTAGGGAGCTATTTGCTACCCACAATAATGTATTTTGTCTTTGTGAGACTGTAAGAAGATAATACAGAACCCAGCGTGGCACATACACAGAATCATAGAATTGCTTTGGTTGGAAGAGACCTTTAACATCAAGTCCAACTGTTAGCCCAGCACTGCCAAGTCCACCACTAAACAGCACCACATCAACACATCTTTTAAATCTCTCCAGGGATGGGGACTCCACTGCTTCCCCAGAGAGCCTGTTCCAGGGCTTGGCAATCCTTTCAGTGAAGAAGTTCTTCCTAATGTCCAACCTAAACTTCCCCTAGCACAACTTGAGGCCATTTCCTCTTGTCCTATTGCTTGTTACTTACAAGAAGAGACCAACACCCACCTCGCTCCTACCTCCTTTCAGGGAGTTGTTGAGAGCAAGAAGGTCTCCCCTGAGCCTCCTTTTCTCCAGACTAAACAACTCCACTTGTCATGCAATGCACACATGCAGATCTTCGGTTATGCATATGTAAATATGCCTGAAAATAAACCACAGTAACCTGAAGATGGAGCTAACAAGATTCAGAAGCTGTTATGCACTCATGTTGCTGTACTGATTCTAGAGGGACAAGCTACGGACAGATTCCTGATGAGACACCATCCCTGATTTAATTGACTGTTGTTTCTGTAATAACCCATGCAATTCCAGTCAAGTGGGAAGTAGAAGAAAGCAACTCAAAATGATTTTGGAAATGAGCCATCACTCCATAAATCTCCAGCTGAATCCCAAACCCTCGATGCCACTATGCAGATTGTCAAAGTCACCTCCAAACCCAGGTTGGAGAAGCAGCAGGTGATTCATTCAGAGCTTTTCCCCTGGCTAAGTCCACTGCAGCTGCAAAGCCATTACCAAAAACTTCTCCCCACTCCTGGATTCATCAGCATGCTGCTCTGGTTTAAATGTCAGCAGCAGAACATGTAGTGTATGATGAGTTTAGAGAGAATTTCAGAGTGCACTAAAATGAGCTATCATGAGTGGCATGTGCATTGCTCTGAGTGTCACAAACATTCATTATAGCAATTCACTAGTTCCCTAAATATCTCCCCCCAAGCCTTAATGACACAGGGGTACATCCACATAATTACCCAGGATATTTTGCTGCAACTGCTTCATTTTCATCTCTTCTTATATTGTCCAGGCTTTGGGCAGCTTCCCACTTTTTGATATTTTGGGGCTATATGATGCTCTCTTTAGTACCAAAAATTTGACCGAAAGTCATAGCACCTCAGTGGGATAACTGAGCTGTACAAAATCCTCATTTGAGGAATTAGCATATTCCACTCTCACTAACCTCTTTGTAGTACTCCCCACACAGATGGGCCCATTATCACCAGACCACTGAAATTAGAGTGGTTGTTCAGTGGATAAATGAGCTTTTTAGGACCAGGACATTAGTTACCTGAGCTCTAGTCTTCAAAAATAACCTGTTACCCATATACACCTTACTTCAACCTGGCTTTGACTCCAAGTCAAATACTCTTTAGCAGGTGACAGAATTCTCATCCTGCCTTTACCATTAATTTTTGAGATGTAGTATCAGATACCATTTACAGGTTTTTTTTCTGTGCAGGGAGTATGTAGAAACAGACTACTTATTAAATGGATTTTTGCAACTTGGACATTTCATCCTCCTTAGAAGTAGTGGTTTCAGGCAAGCTTCAAGTGACTGGATGAAGCACTTCCTACAAAACCAGCAAACTCCTAAACCTCACTCACTAGACAGTAATGCAATGTCTTGCCTTCCTTTGTTAATAGGGAAACACCTTGGGGATTTTAACTAAGAATTAGTTATTATCTGTATTGCAACTCATAAAATCAAGCTCTCCATGGTCACATGCTTGCAATATTTGTCTTTAACAACTTCTCAGCAACCAAAAAGTCCCCAAGAGGTATCTTGCAAACAACCACCATACCCAGCTTGTGTCCTATATTTAACGTCTGCCCAATTACAGTAAATTCCTGGCTCTTATACAACTCTTTCCATTTATAGATTTTCTTAAGCATTAAAGGAAGTCAGTAGCTGCCCCACTTTTTGAACATAAGGAAAACAAGGCACAAAGTCACCTGTCCAAAGCCTTCTGCACCTCAGATCAGAAGCAGGCACGGGAATGGCAGCACATGGTGAGGGTTGGCTGCAGCCACAAGCAACCTCAGCTCAGCAGGACAGGGGCCTCACCAACCAGAGCCCACCCACAGCACCCAAGTGAAGCAGACTCAGACACAGTAGCCAGTCCCAGCCAAGGGGTCCCAGCATGATGCCATATCACAGCGATGAGGCAGGTCCTCTAGCTAGGAAGTCAACCTGCAGGTCAGAATCACATCCAGTGGTCACCAGGCAGGTCCATGTTAATAAAACAGGGTAAAAGCCAAGGCAGAGAGTAAGCCTAGGAGCTGATACCACAATCAAGGAGCTCCATGACCACACAGAACACTTCTGCGGTAGAACTGGAGACCCTTCCTTCCTGTAGCATTGCTCAACCTATAGGACTATTACAATCTTAACAGGTCCAGGCTGAGCTTAAATAGAATCCCTGAGCCAAGGCTCGGGGAAGAGGTCCCAGGTGAGGCTGGTTGGTGCCATCAAGGCTTCTTAATGCCTTCAGGGCCCTGACAGGCACTCTCTATCAAGCTGTGTCAGTTATTTGCTTGGAGGAGAGGACCCATGTGCAACCATGTAAATCTGGTTTACTGCTGATGAGGGAGAGCAGAGTAGCTGTGTTCCACTGCCCCCTGAGTTGTGTCCTGCTGGTCCCTCTGATGTTCAGAGCCAGGGGAGCATGCTGTAGGAGATGTAGCTCCCTGCACACAAGCTGTGTCAGGACTTTGGGGTATGAATTAGCTCCAGCATTGTTTTAGGAGTGATGACCACTTCAGCATTTTGAGTTCTCTTCCATTGCCTTACCCTGCTCCTTTGCAGGAGGTGAAAGGCAGAGGGAAGGGAGAAGGGGCTGAGACAGGCTCTGTGTGTCCTCAGCTGCTTTAATTCTCGTGCCAAAGGTTCTGCAGATGTCAAAGAGCCCTGGTGGAAATTACAAATGAACTCACTAGTTAAACAAAGCACAAGAACAGCCAACGGAGAGAAGTGAAGACTCTTTGGGATATACTTTTTGATCTTCCAGCTTTCAAGTCGATGAGTCCCAGCTGCAGCTTGTAAAGGTAGCCATGTAAGATGCAATAGCCCCTGAAGCTCCACAGGAGCCTTGTGCTATGGTAAAAAACTGCTACAGCAGTGCCAGGAAAAGGAAGATGGAAATCCCTGTCTTACTCCTTAAGACTGACTGAGAAAAATTTTGTCAGCTCTAAAAATTTCATAGCATAATGAAATATACCACAGTCCTTCATGATTTTCATGGTGTTGATAGGAAAGAAAAAGGGGAAAAAATGGTTGTTGATAGTGACAGCTGATGATTTTGCAGAGACTACCTCTAGCACTTTTATTTGCTGTCCTGTTTGGCTATTCAGTTTACAGGAGAAAACTGATTCTACTCTACAAGCTTGTAGAGATCAAGTTTTAGGAGAATAAAGTCCAGAAAGGAGATGCTGCTCATTGGCACAAGCTTATCCACTTTTATATAAACATAGTTACTTTTATAGGAAAGCTGCTCAGAGGATCAGATCACTCATTGTAACTGGATTCATCCTGTCTACTGCCCTTGTCTGGAAGCACCAGGTTGTTGTCTGAAAGTGGAATTGTTTCTCCTATAAAACCAGCAAGACGGAAGAATACGTTTTGACTGAACTTTTCAGAGCTTAATTTACAAAGGATCTTGAAGGGAGTGTAAAATTACCTTATTCTTTCTCATATACCAAGATGGCATTTAACAGTTTAGATTGTCAGTTCTGTCACAGCCACTTTGGATAAATGAGTTTATAATGTTATGATTCAGCTGTACTGACTGGTAATAGTAAGAGCTGTACTTTCCTCATCACTGGATATGTAGTTTAGTAGCAATTTTTTTCCAAACAGTTTGAGGATTTTATTCTAATTCTTCAGTTATATTTTAATGAGGTATTTGAATGAAGTTCAATCTTAATGTTTACTGGGTTTGCCATGTTAATTAGGCCACTTCCATTTATTTCCATAAACATTTTGGATGTAATTTTATACTTTCTGCAAGAACACATTGCAACTACTACATCTTGAGTCTTATGAGATAATAGAAATGTCTCAATTTCATGTTCTGCATCAGATATAAATGGAGCTGTCATGCAGTATTCCATTTCTGACAAGAAACCAATAAACCAAGAGAAGAAAGAAGGAAAAAACCTCCAAAAAAAAACCAACCAAAAGAAACAGTGATTGATGGGCACATAACAGCTGGGATTTCCATGAATAATGTTAGTTACATAGCATGCCAAAAGACAGTTCCCAAACAGAAAGATTTTATGATTAGATGTAAATTGTAATCGGGAGCAGAATAGTTCTAGGAATTAAATGCTGCTAAGCATGGAAATGAAGAACAAGGATAAACATTGTCATTTTAAACAGGGTTTTGTTTTTCTTGGCATCTTGCTTTGTGGCAACTGTCCTGCCTATAAATGATGGGATTTTTTTTTTTTTAATTGACAAGCAAAAAATCTCATTAAAACCAAACCCTACCTGTGCTGCTATTACTCCATGTTATTAAACCTGAAAGAATTTTTTAAAATCTCATTTACTGTTCTGTAATTTACCCCTCACACATTAGATGTTGTGGGCAATGAAAATAGATGTAGTTACTTTGCTTTCTGGGATGTCTTGTTTTAAAGGGTTTTGTGATATGTGAAGCACTAAGAGAGGTTTGTAGGCAAATGTTTAATTTATTTCAAAAAAATGAAAACACAACAACAGATTTTAAGCAGTATTAAAGCCTGTAAAATGTACTTTGCCTTCTCATGAAACATAAATTATCTGACAACATTAATAGAGACAACTGAAGTGTTTGTGAGAGAAAACTTTTGAAATTTGGTTTTAGAGGCTGACATGACAGAATAATTAACACAGGCCATCCAAGCATTAGATTCTAGAACCCAGCACAAGGCTGTGAATGGAAACGGAAACTCGTCTAGGTTCAAGTCTGTGTAAACTCCTAGTAATCCTCCAGGCAGCAAGATGTCTGTGGCATGCCTGCAAAGGGGCTGTGTCCACCTTACCCTGCTCTCTCTTCTGGGCTTCCACTTTGCTCCAGTGGAAGAGCAGACCAAGCTGCCAGCACACTGTGTGAAAACGTTTATGTCTGCAGACACCTGTGTGTCCTTGATATTCCATGTGCACAGAAGTACCAAGCTAAGACTCCAGTTGTGGAATGAGGATCCAGCATGAGCTGAAGGATCTGCCTCAGGAAAAGCCAGCTTCAGACTGGGGCTGTGGTCAGCAGGATGGCCAGATGCACTGTAGGTGGTCTGCATGGGCATTGGTACCATTTAGGACACGTGAAAGTTGAAATGTATATATTGCTACTGTTAAGAAATACAAATGGGAATTTACAGGCCAGAGATGCCAAAAAACTTCAGAAGTATCTGATGTGCTCTTGGCAGCTTACCAGAAGCTGCATCTCAGCTGTGGCTTAGGCTTGGGCTGGGGAAAGCACTGGGAGATGCTGCTGGCCCAGTAGTCACTTACCCGCTGGGGGCTGCAGCCTGACTATGTAAGATACATGCCAATGAGGGGGAGAATTTTAATATCCAACCCTGTGAACACTGCAATGGCAGTAAATATGCTTTAACTGGTGAGGGATGTTACTTCATGTGTTCAGAGGAGGGACTATATCAAGCTATTTTTGAGTAAGTTAACTTTTTTTTATCCTTTTTCAGTAGACTTCCAGTTTGTACTTCTTTCCTTATTCAGAGTTAAAACTGAAGGAGGGAAAAAAGATGTGAACTTTTGGTTTTGTGTCTCACACACAAACTATCTTATTACAAGGTCAACATTGTGTGCATCGTTCTCTCATGGACTGTCTGTGCTGGCTGATAATTCATTCATTTTCTGGCTCATCAACTCTTCCTTCCAAGGGATTAAATGGCCCTCATTTCTCCTGGAGAAATATGAGAGCGCTTGATTGCACAAGGATGACAAGAAGGATGAATGGATTGAATTTCGACATGGCTCTTTCCTTTACCTCCCTTATTTCTCTGCTTCTTGAGAAAAAACAATCTGCTGCCAGTGCAAATGTGCATGAGGAAAGAAGGATAGACCCACTGGGAAATTTTACTCTCCAGAAAACAACTTAGGGCAGATGCTAACAGGTGAAATTTCCCTGTGGAAGAAGCCCTCTGAACAGGAGGGTGCTGCTGTCTGCTGGGGGACTGGCACCAACCACACATCTTTCAGACCTGTTCATTTTTGTCTCTAGAAAAACTTCCTGGAACTGGTTTTTCCTTCCCATGTCTAATTGATTTCCACAGTGATACAAAAAAATCTATTTCCCTGTTCCTGAAGAAAAATATGGATGAAGTCCCATCTCTGTGACACATCTTCTTAGGAAACATTTTGTGTGAGCTGGATTTATGCTGCAAAATGAATGGTTGTATCAGAGGAAGATAGAGGCATTATTATTTTATTTGACCTCCTTTATTCCTACATCTGATTGTTTAATGCAAACAAACACTTCCATTCCCCTTCATATCTCGAATCCTACATGGAAGGACCTGTCACAGTTATTTTCACATTCAGACTTTTGGGCATCCATGTCTCTTCATGACTTTGTAAACTGCCTCTGCAAGGTGTGGACTGAGCTGGCCATGGAGAGATGGGCAGGAGGGTGTCAGTAGGACTGGCTCTCCAAAAGCATGACAAGTCAGACCTAAAGTCCTACTGAAGCACTAGTGAACTCCTCAACTACTTTGTCTGTTGGTAAAACCCTTTCTCTTTCAACTTTTTCCATTTTTGATACAATTAATCATTTTATATAGTACTTCCCACTTTCAGTACTGGGCATGAAAAACAGCTAATTCATTTCTGCTCAAGCACTCTCAAAAAGACAGATTTAAAACAAGTTCTGCAATATATACTTAATGGCCAATGTTACATTGGAGGGTCGACAGAGTTTCTAAAAGCCAATATTCCCTGCAGAGGGAAATACCAGTTTTAAATCTGCTCCCAGGCCCTTCTGGATGTCTGATATGGTTGAGCTGAAGGAAGGAGATGAGTTGTTGGTGCTATGGACACACCAGATGGCACCATGAGCCACAGGAGGTACTTGTACCTTAACTGAATTCCTAAGGATTATTTGAGTTATCCAGAGGCTAAGGAACAGCTGAAGGTCATGGAGCAGCAGAAGTCCTTTAAAACTTCTGTTTCCCTCTGTGCTGCATTTCTGAGCAGCTCAGCACATGGCACTGAGAGCCTGTGGGGCTGAGCCCCAGGGTAGGAGTCTGGTGCCTGTATGTGCCTCTGAGCAAGCACAGGCTGTCATCACCCTGAGCACCAGCTCACCGCTCCACAGCACGAAGGAAACGATCTCTGAAAAAAGCTCACTGCTAAGCTCGAGTTTTGGAAGTGACGTGTCCTGTGGAACCATCACAAGGGAATGAAAGAGATCATGCAAGCAACATGCACCCTCAGTGGCATTACACAAGCCAGTGACACGCAAACATCAGAGGAGCTTGCTGAGAGTCATCATACTCCACCCCTTGTGCAACTCCAACTGTGCAGCTGCTGCTTAGCAAAATGCATATTCAAAGAAAACGTAAGTTTTTTCTTCTTCAGCATGAAGTCTGTCAAGCCACTGCTAGCTTGGCTGGTGAGTGGTGTCCAGTGCTCCCTGAGGGAAGATTTCTGCACAGACCTGCCCAAACTAGCATCAGATCATTTTGGTGCCCCCTGCATACCAGTTGGCTCTGCTAGTGAGTAGGCAGTGAGTACTGCTCTGCCAAGAGATGCAGTGAAAGGCAGCACCCAACCTGTGTGTGAGCACACAGCTGAATCCACAGCTATGTTCTGTTTACCAGAATTGGTATTTTTGCAGTACACACCATAGACATATTCATAGCATCAAGGTCTCATTTTTGGAGCACAGGGTATCTCACGAATACAGTTCTTGCTGAGTGAAAGGCACTGTCATTATCTTTTACTAAGCATGATACTTAGAATCAATCTCTTGTACATATTAATAATGACACACTAATTGAATCTGGAAACTCATTGCTCAGAAGCAAAGGATTCAGGGCTAATATTAGGATTTTATAGCTTTGGATAGAAAGCAAGTGAAGGCCTTGCCAAGATAAACACAAGGTTTGCTTTCATTGCTGGCAGGCGTTTCTAGAGCTCCATTATTACAGCTGGAATTCAGCAATACATAGCAGCAGAAAGCTTAGCCTGAAGTCTTTAACTCTTTGCTGTGCTGGAGTTGAAATCTTACATAGTCTGCACTGAAATTCCCTTACTAAAGAGAATTTTCAGAAGGAAAAGAGCAGAGGAATTTCTTAAGGAATCCTTTCTTGCAGGTCAGGATGAAAAAGGTAGAAGACTGTGGAGTTCACTGTGTTTTAAAGTGCACTCAAGAGAGCAAGAAATGAGAAATTTATTACCTTGGTGTTGCAGGTTGCCATTGGTACAGGAGGTTTACTAGTAGGTAATGAGTAAGGTTGCACAGGAATGCTCTTTATTGGTAGCAAGCCCTTGTTAAAACATTGGCAGCATATTTTAGAGCGAGACATGAACAGAAATGCAATAAAAAGTTGCAAGGGCTGCAAAGGAAATTGCCCTAGGAAGTACTGTGCATGACTTCTGTGGTTTATCAGCCATTTAGAACAGAATTTTTTTCCCTCTCTATTCCCATGGGATTTTTCAACCACTCAGAACACGTCCATCCAGAGAGCTATGCTCTTCACATAGGCCCTGCCTCCATAGCTCTGGAGGCAGGGAATTGGGGAGTTATTCAACAAACCTTGACAAGTGGCACATATTCACTGTGTTTGAGACCTGGTGTGTTCCTAAGGGAATGGCTTACAAAGACGACAAGCCATCTGTCTCTACTTCCGGTGCTTTCTCTGCTTCCACATCCACATGTTAAGGTAGAAATAATATTTTCAACTCAAAAGCCTAATTTATCTGTAAATTGCAGATTTGTGATGATCAAACCTAGTTTAAACCAGACAGTGAAGATTTCTCCATCACCATTTCCTGATAGGAATTCCTTCTTCACAGCACTAATGGCTTGCCTGTTCCTGCCCCAGTATTTGAATCCAGTGTGGTGTATTATACCTTCACCAGGTCCACGTTCTGGACTCCTGCTGGTTTCACCCAGATCCATGGCCATTTACAGTGACCCCTCTGCTGCATTGCTGCTCTCTCCCAGGGAATTTTCTATTCTAATAAATGTGGGGAGTGTAAACAAAATGTTGCCAGATAGTGCTTTGATTAGTAAAGTGCTGCAAGAATGCACCAGAGAGTCTGTCTTGCATATGGAGGCACCTGGAAAGAATAGCAATAAAAGAAAAATATTATTTCATTTCTTTGCAGACATATCATGTGTGGGCAGAGCTGAGCCACTCCTGCAGACAAGATGCCTCACTCTGCAACCAAGAGAGATGAGCTTAGATGAGATCTGGCCACCAGGCAAGGCAGGCTGTTTGAAATAAGGCATTCTGCATTGTCACAATAAGGGAGTAAAGAGCCCAGAGTGTACACGAAGTGTTGGACACTCTTGGAACAAGACGTGGAAAGGGACAATGTGGTGTTGGCCACAGGTACTCCAGCTCTCCACCAAAGGTGTCCTCAAACAGGGACCCAAAGATGTTCTGACTGGTGGTAGCCCAGCCACCATGCAAAGACCAGGAGCTGCTCATGGGGAGAAGAGTCCTGCTGCCTGCAGAGACTTCTGCAAAGAGTTTTGAAATTTTACCCCCAAATCTATTCTCCATACTTTTTATTAATTTTCAGAGGTTAAAGTTATAAGACATTTTCCTTTCCTTCCCTTTCCTGCCACTCTTCTCAATTTTAAATTAATTCTATGAACTTTATAACCCTGACACTCTGGTAGACAAAAGCATAGGATCTCTCAGGCTTCTCCTTGGGGCTGACCCAGCACTGTTGTGGAGCTCATGGAACTGATGCCTGCTTGGAAACACTTCTGTCCTCCCTACCAACTTTCAACCCAGCACTGTTGTGGAGCTCATGGAATTGATGCCTTCTGTCTTCCCTACCAACTTTCAAAGTTCCACTGGTGGCCAAGCACAATCTATCCCCCCAGTGCTGTTAGCCTGCAGATTATTTTAACTTGTACTTAGCTGAGCCCTAATTGGTTCACCCTCAGTGTTTCCAGTACAACATCTGATGTGATTAGCTATGTCATTAATTATCTTGTGCTGCAACTATGAACCTTTTTTTGCTGAAATCCAAGGAAAGGCTGGAGAAAATGGTACCTAACAAGATACATTTATCAGCAAATTAGGCACCATGTGAGTTCAGCACATGCATGCACTCTAAAGAGCTTTTACTATTGTGCTAATTATATCTGTTACTTTGACTTCTGTACCTGGATTTTTGTTCTAAAATGCTGTGACATTTGTATCTAAACACTGTAAGGGACAGTTTTCATTGCAACATTTCTCTGTAGCTACAGATACATATACCAAAGATTTTTTGTTTGCTTTCTGAAGTGTTTCCTTTTTACCTTGTTATCCCTTTTCTTTAAAGATGTTTAACAATATAACCTTGCAGTCTGTAAATATTTCTAGCAGATTTCATTCAGTTCATTTCAATTTCAAATGTCTCCATCAACAAGTATTTTCCATTTTCCATTTTAGAAAATTTTACATTTTCTATTGCTTGACATTAACTTTACACTACCCAGCCCTCTTCCCTTGTTTTCAATCATTATCAGCATCAATGGACATACAGTCCCTCCTTGCTTTGGCTTTTACCCACATAGATGCTACCAACTCAGAACATCTCCCACTTCCTGGCCACGCCTTGAGTTTGGTTTTCACAGTGTCCTCTGGTTTTAAACATAGCTGCTCACTGACTTCCACTCTTACCTACACACACTATTAAGGAAAATTGAACAGAATAGGCACACATTTTCCAAAATATACCCCCCAAGACCACCCCAGCTGGTTGCAAAGTCAAATTAAAGTGATTTGCACATGGTTCTGGAAGCCACTGTGTCCCTTGGCTGGGTTCTCTGGAAAGGAGACATGGGAGCACCTCAAGGGAGAGACGACAGGTCTGTAAGCTGGATCCCAGTCCAGTTATCCCCATTTTCCTCCAGGAAAAAAATATATATCCCTGTCTACTAAGAGGGACTGAGATAATTGACCATTTCAAGCACTGTCCAGCTGGGTGTGCTCAGTCTGGAGAAAAGGAAGCTCAAGGGAGATCTTATCACTCTCTACAACTCCCTGAAAGGAGGCTGTAGCAAAGTGGGGATCGGTGTTTTCTCCTAAGTAGAAAGCAATAGGGCAAGAGGAAACAGCCTCAAGTCGCACCAGGAGAGGTTTAGGCTGGATATTAAGAAAAAAATTCATCAGGTCAGCTGTACTGATACAGGCAGAATATGTCTTTGAATTTTACAGTAGACTCCAGG
This sequence comes from Merops nubicus, assembly GCF_000691845.1. Lineage (NCBI taxonomy): Eukaryota > Metazoa > Chordata > Aves > Coraciiformes > Meropidae > Merops > Merops nubicus. The sequence continues at coordinate 3,549 of NW_008619442.1, read as the reverse complement.
TTGACTTTTTCATGTGTGGTTTACCCATCTAAGTGCTGTTGTGCTTCCTATCTAAGTACCACGAAGCTCCACAATATCTGGGCTCTAGGTCTTTTGGGCATATAATCTCCGATTTGCCAAAGGTCAATGAAAACACATTTAAGTAATCTCAAAGTAATTTAACTGTTTTGCACGTCTTGGTTTATTAAGAAGAGAGCAATAGAGAAAAAACATACTATGATTTCCTATGTCTGCAGGAGCTAAAGCACTGTAGTATCTCTCTTTCCCAATCCCAAACATGTAGACCTGGGATAATGGGGTTTAACCTGGAAATTTCTATTTTCTAAATTAATATATGCAGAATATAGAGATTATTTGCACACACACAGAGATGCACCTGTATATGTCTATGCACATCAATACATACATGCATTTAAACCTACCCATTAGTCCTATATAGCTCCTACCCAAGTTCAGTCACTAGTTTCTGTTAATAGAAAATAGTGATGCCTGACAACAGTATAAAAAGAGCTAACTAGGTTATCTCCTGAGAGGATTTCACAAATCATTCAATATGAGATGTCATAATATTTCAATCAATAAAATTGTATCATAACCCCATAAGTGAAAAAAAAAATCTTCCCATGGCTAAAACCATACAAAGGATGGTCTGAAAAATAAATCTAATCCTGTTTATTGACAGAGCTCAGTCCTGGAAAAATGGTCTCTTAACAAATCATTTCCCCAAGATGTTTTGCAGAAATACTGCCACCTTCATGATGGAATTTTCGAGGTTATTTGTTTCTACTCTACATCTGCAGCTCCTGTTTTTTCACTCAGCAACATTGTCATTGTTTTCTCCACATGTAGCTTCTGCTGAGAAGCCAAGGGGGAAAACGTTTTCTTAAAAAAAGAGAAAGTATTTGTCATGACATAGCTGTGCTCCCCCTTCCCTGCGGCTGGCTACCTCCCATTGGCAGAAATCTGAGATGTTTCTCCCTCAGTTCCCTTCTCCACCTCCCCCACCATGACACTTACAAAACCCTCCCTGGAGGCTGCTAGGGCTAGAGCTTATTATTTATAAACTCAGAGCTGTATTTTCTTAGTCTTTTGTGCAAATGGAAAAACTGGGGAAAGAACAATCACATCCGAACATCCTGCAAAGCAAAGAACATCATTAATTCCCTGAGCTACAAACAGATGAATAACTAAATGTTTCACAATACCCACAACAAGCCTTGGCTTAGGAAATCTTGATTTCTGCCTACACTCAAATGAGTTCCTTCCAGCTTCTGAATAA
>NW_008619442.1:0-2239 GCF_000691845.1 Merops nubicus | reverse complement strand
TCCCTACTCATGCACTCAGAGGAGTCTCAAGTCTTCAGTTGCATTCATGAGGCCATTCCGGCCAGACTACATTAAAAATTATCTGAGCATTTTTTTTGGCAGAAAGGGAGATACAAGCTCAGTTCTTTGCTTTCTCCTCTCAGACATTCATTCTCCTTTACCATCTCTTAAATACACACACTTTACTTTTGATTGACTGAATTTGTATAGATCTGAAGCTATTTTATTGATACATAAAAGATGTTTCTTTTACAGCCTCCATATGTAAAGGAACACTAGGGAGTCTTTGGTTTTGAGAGTCATTGTGCTGAGAGCACCATTCCTCATGCATCTTGGAGAAATAGGGTTTGACTTCAAGAAGGTGCATTATACAGGGGTTTTGTACCCTTCAAGCAGCTCAGCTGAATGCTGTCACTGTGAGCAAAACCTGTGCTGATCATCACCTCTGTTCAGGTCACTGAAAACTTCCACTGAAGAAATAAGACAAATATTTATGCCTTTGGACTTTGCAACAGTAGATGTTTATGCTTTTCTGTCCACAGGTTGCTTTTGCAGTTAGGAATAAACTCTAAAATGAAGCACATATCACAGGAGTCCTGGTTGATGGTTGTGCTGTCAGAGGGACCTCAGCAGGCTGGAGTAACAAGCACAGAGGAGCCTTGTGAGGTTCAACAAAGGCAACTACAAAGTCCTGCACCTGGGGAAGGACAACCCCAGGCACCTGCACAGGCTGGGGACTGACCAGAGGGAAAGCAGCTCTGCAGGAAAAGTCCAGTCAAAACACCACGTGCAGGGTCAAGGATGCTCTAAGTGACTCCCAGTTTGGAGGCACCAGAGCCCAGCTAACTGTAGCAATGCTTTTCCCCAGCCTCCTTCCCTGCACTGTCTGGGAGGCCCCCAGGAGCTGTGTGGTACCCAGAGCCTGTCTTCTGCTTCCCTTCACTTCCTTCCTATCACCATGGGGAAAATGGTAATTCTTTAGAAGAGACTGGCAGTAATCTGCATCTAAAGTGAATAAAAAAACCCTTCCCTGACTCTGTGGAAATGCTGAGTCCCAGCAGGTCTGTTTGTAATCCTATCTACACTGGAGCGGTTCCATTAGCCCCTGGGAAGCCAACCCTGATTTACAATTATGAAAATCAGACAGAAATCTAGAGCCAAGCTCATATTTTAAGAGCTGCTGTTACAAGTGTCTGAAAACAACCACCAGACTGCTACTACTAAATCAAAGCAAGCTGCCAGGGACTTACAGCATTTCAGTCAAATACAGCTATGCCGAAAGTACTGAAATGGGAACTGCTGGTCATTTGTAAGGAAAAATGAAATGTTAGATTTTGTTATTCATCACAAGAAAAATGAACAAATAAACAAAACACAGGGAGGAATTGGGGAAAATACTATTACGGAAATAGGATTTTAGACAGAGTTTGTAACCCATCTGTCAAATTGCAGACATAAAATTATAAACATTAATATAACATCCATTGGGAAAGGACCAGGACAACTCTAGAACAGTTACTGCAATTTTTCAGTGTTATACATCTAGCACAAGGAGAAATGAATTGACTATGCTTTTTTTTACAGAGATCTGCAAGGAGGTGTTCCCAGAGTACAGAAACAATCACCACTGGTGGAGGGAATGGCTCCTGGAACAGCAGGAGAGGAGCAGTGGTCAACAGGTTTTTAAAGACTCAATTTCATTCAAATGGGAACCTTTTGGAAAGGTGTTGGATTTCTCACACAGGCTCCAAATTCTTCCTTGGAATTTGTTCATAAAAAATTCCACCTGAAAATTAATTTTCCATGAGGCCTCCATTCAAAACTGGACTGTATCAGAGTCTGAATCAGCACAGGAAAGGAATATCTAGAAAGGTGGGATCTTTCACTGGAAACCAATTAGTTGATCATTTTTCTGTCTTTAGGTGTTTTTTTTTTTTTTCCAAATATAATCTGCCTCCTGTGTAATTTTTCTGCCTGTATCCTTCACTTCTTCTGTGGCTTTGGGGAACTTGTCATCAACTTTTGGTTCCTGCACATGCTCTCTGTTGTAAAGCTATGTGTATGAAGTGTGTGTGGAGAGCAAAAAGTCAGCATGAGCACTTTCAAATTTCAACAAACATATTAAAAAAAAATGTGCAATTTCACACTTTTGTAGATATAAAATCAACACAATGCTACGTATGTGCTTACATAGAAGCATAGTCTTGAAGGAAAGTGTGTGAAGCGAGCCCTCATTCTT
>NW_008619441.1:25930-75745 GCF_000691845.1 Merops nubicus | reverse complement strand
TAAAGGATTCTATGATTCTATATTTAATAAGTACTTAATTTGCAGATGGGTGATTGGATGCTAGGAAAAAGTTGTTTTTTTTTTTTTTAAAGTTTAGCTATACAATTTTGAATGTATTTTTTTTTATTTCTTGCTCAGCATGGCTGCATAACATTTGCATGAACAGATTGAGGAGCTAAGTGAGATTTATCTATTTAAATCTGATAATGATGTTTCTGATACATGGGCTATGTGGGTCAATTGAGATGGTGGGCTTGTGGTCTTGTTGCACAGTTGGCTTGCTCTTTCTGGTCCCTCATCATAGGTATGCAAAGGATACTCTCATTCAGTAGCAGAACAATAGAAAGCAAGTATGATCTGGCCAACTATTTGTATACTGAACAACATGGGAAAGAATACAGGTTGGCTCTGTAGTCCATGAAATGAAATAACTCTCAGACACAACTGAGAAGGTTGTAAAAGAACTATTAGTTCTGGATCTTTTTTGTGCATATCCATTTTGTCTATTGTCTTGATTACACTTCTCATTAACAGTCAACAACAGTTCATGAACCACAGAGCCCAGTGTTTGCATACAGAGGAACAGAGGACCCTATAATATGCATATCTGCAAATGACAATTAAAAGAGAGAATAAGTTAATAATTGTCTAGAATCCTGGCTATCAGGCCATCCTGGAATGTATGAGAGCATGGTCATATTTAGGTACAGAAAATTAGGTGAACTGAAAGGGAATAGTTAAGTCATCATTACAGCACCTTTAAAATCTGATAAAAGTATTTCTAATGCCATACTCTGTACTATGTTTCATACAAGATTTACTAGGCACATCTCGGTGGAACACAAATCAGTGGCATCTCCTAGTATCTAACCTCCTTGCAATACAATTTTATATTATGTTTCAAGGAAGATACAGGAAAAGAATTGGAAAGCAATCTGTAAACCGAAACAAAACAAGCTATTCCATACAGTTATTTCAAAGTTTTTCAGGGATTTATACTGACCAATAACATTCAGGTTTCAGGGCAAGGCAAGAGGTGCTCTGGGCTCTCAGGCCAGTGGAAAATATCAAAGAAACTTGGAGCTATAGAATATTGAACTGTCTTAACTAGACATGCAAATAGTGTAAGTTGGGCTGAGCCAAAACATTCAGGGACACTGTATGTTCTTATCATCACTGAGATTGTGTTAAATTAAGAGGCAAAATCGCTGTGTTGTCAGTAGAAGCATATCTATGTACGTAAGATCTCTGTGCTTGCTAAAAAACCTGACAACATATTGCAGCAAACTTCATGTGATACCAGCACGTCTGCTGTGCTATCACTGTCACTTCTTGGCTCACCAATCACCTGCACAAAGATGTGGCTCAATTACAACCCCTTATAAATAAATAACAAGTCAATATGACAACTCAGTAACTGATTGAGATAAAAAATATGTTGTTTTTTGAATTTTTAATCTAAAATAAATATTTATCATTGTAACATGTCATATTTCTTATAAAACTCCTAAACTGCTTTCCACAGGATGCAATGTATATTTAAAATATCTTTAAAATCTCTCTGAATTATATGAGTTATGCTTACAGTATATTAAAATAAAATAGAATAAAGTTAGCAGACCCAACTACAACAGAACTTTGTTGTGCCTGGCCAGGACAAATATCTTCTGGGTTTCTGACGTAGTAGAATAGCTTTCCTTAGATCGATAGGAACCCCTCAGCAAAAGTTTTGTGAGAAGAACTATTTTGTAAAAGCCTGCTATGACACTTTAAGTCTCACTTTGGCCAGTGTTCACCACAGACTTCAACAGGAACCTGAAGGATGTAGAAGTATTCCATCACCCCTGACAGCAGCTTTGCTTTATATTTCCAACAGCAGTACCTGAGGAACAAAAGGAAATCCTTTTGAAATGATTCTCTGGAAGTTTAAGGGTTACCTGACTCCAGTTATTTCTTACTAAGCACACAAAGTATTTTTTTGACTCTTTGATTGTTACACATGTACTATATATACTTAACTGTATTCCTTGTAATATGATAGTTTCTTTGTATGGGAAGAATTAATTCACTTTGGCTCTAAGCTATCAAGGACTGAATATCACAAGAGAAAATACTTGAAATCTGCAAATCCCTAAGAGGAGTTATAGCAGAAAGTATTGGACCAACTTAATTTTTAAAGGGTCAATACCACTTACAACAAGGACAAGTGGTTCAGTCTGATAAATGTTTGAAGACCCTTATGTAATTAATGGGTTTAAGTGCTGCCTTCTGTGGGTTTTTTTTTTGTTACTTTTTATGAACTTTGCTAAAAATTCTTTTTTTATTATTTAAATGGTATTTTTAATAATTTTCTTACTTGCAATTTCTATTTGAATAAACTTTTCTTCACAGCAACACCTAATCTGTGTTTTATGAAATGGAAATCTGACCATCCATTGTAAATGAAAACTGCATTGAAGAACCCTTCCAAACCCAGGCTAAAAAAAACCTCCCCAAAAAAACTCCCCAGCCTCAAAATAAATTGAAAATAAGGCCGGAAGGAACCTTGAGAGGTCACCTCATCCATTCCCTCTGCCCCAAGGCAGAATCAGATATACCTAAACCATTCCTGACAGATGTTTGTCTAACCTGTTTTTTAAAACCACCTGTGACAGAGATCCCATATCCTCCCCAAGCAGTTTGTCCTAATGCTTAACCTTCTTTTATAGTTAGAAAGATTTTTTTGTTTGTTTGTTTTCTGGTTTGTATTTTTTCCATATTATCTAATTTAAAACTTCATTGCTATAATTTAAGATCATTACTTGCTGCCTCATCCAGCATGGATATGGGGAAGAGATTATTCCCTTGCTCTTTGCAGGAGAGTTTTGCATACTTGAGAAATGTTAAACAAAAAGAGGAATTAAGAATACAAAAAATAGCCTTCAGCATAGTAAGTGACCAGTAGAGGAAAAATGGATGCAAATGTGGAATGCATTGGAAGGGAGCCCAAACAGGCAAGCAAGCCATAATGATCTGATAATTTGACTAGACAGAAAGGAACTTGAATAAGAATTGCCCATATGTGGCTCATACTGAATACTCACAAAAGATATGCAGGATTTCTGGCATAGTGCATCACAAGCTACTTAGTTTAATGGTAATTAGTTGTGAACACTAGTGTAAAACTTTTAAGAATGAGATTTGTTCTGGAATTTCTTTTGGAATATTGTTTCAGTGTTTAGGAGACCAGGAAGGGAAATGCTCTTCAATTTCTAAGAATCGCAGAAACTAAAACTAAGTAAAGCTAAAAATGTATGACCTTGAGGCAAAAGGTGGAAATTAAAGTGTTGTTAAATTCTGAAGAAAGGTAGGTCGGTGAGTTGAAATTCCATCAAATAATAGCTTTATTAAAGAAACAGTATAAAAAATAAGATACTGTTCTGCAAAGGCTGATTTAATTGGATCCTAAGGGCAAGAATTAAAAAAAAAAAAATCTTCAGGAAAATATCCACAAACCAATAGCTTCTCCAATGACAGAAGAACAAATACATAGTAAAAAAACCAAAAGTACTATACATACAAAAGAATTTCAGAGAATTTTTGGAGTTTTACCCCAAGTATCAGATTCAAAATTACATTTAGCACATTGTAAATAGCTAGAAGCTGGGTTCAACTAGTATTCCAGAAACTCAAGCTTTTGGGCAGAGCCACAGCATATAAATCTTGAGAGGTACTTTCAGAGAGTGGGAAAATAAAGATGGTAAATATCTGTATGAAAAACTGACTGTTATTTTGTGCTAATGCAGATAAATTAGCAGGACACTGCAAATGAAAATCATCATGTATTTAACGCTGATTCAGTTAAATATATTGATTATATTTCAGAGACATCAGCTTTTAATGCTGAAGCTCCTATGACTGGGTTGTTTTATCATCTTAAAAAAGTCAAGTCTCACATTAATTTTGCATGTTACAGTAATCATTCTGATTAGGGGAAAGCAAAAACCCCATGGATTCTTTGCAACAACATTTTCTTAATTACTTTCTTTACTGATAATTTTTCTACTTTTTATTGTTGGCAATTAAGAACACATTCTGTCTTCTTGCAAGGTGAATAAAAATGTAATAGTCATTTAAATAATCTCCATACTTATAGTCAATAATCCAAATCTAAAATATGATTAATGTATTAAATTATTAAACATAAATTTTAAGGCTAGAGATTTCAACTTGTAGAAGTCTCCAGGGTGAGTCATGGCACTGTGGGCTGTTAATCCATTTTTACAAACACAATCAAAAACTGTTGTGACTAAATATATACACATGCAAAGTATCTGTAGGAAAGACCTTGAACAGCCACTCATTTTAAAATTATTTTTTCTCTTCTTGGACCTAAACTTCATTCAATAATTATAAATACCTATCAGCAACCTTCCCTTGCTATAACAGTGTTGTTTGATGTTTTTAATCTTCAGTGTATTCTCTTTATTCTCCACTAGTTCCATACGAGAGGATTTAGAAGAATAATTTGGAAGGATCCAGCTTGCAGTGTCCTGTGGTTCCTGTGTTCAGGATCCAGCTGAGTCTTCCAGAAAGGAAAAGAGGGCCTCACTGCCTCCCTGTGCATCTCTACAGAAGGCTATGCAGAGGCCTTGATTATTCTGCCTTCCTGTAGCTATGATGAATTTTCATTGAAAGTGTGTCACTTTTCAGGCGCACATGGGGAAGCATGTGCTTCAGTCTGTCATGTTAGCATCTTCCCTGTAATAGAGCTGGCCAGATACTGGGAAAATATATGTATAATATATTTGAATTTGCAGTAAAAAGAGCTTTCAGTCAGTCCTGCATACTTTCAAGTCAGCTGATTTCACTAATCATAAGGCTAAAGACCAAATATAGAATCGGTCTCTACGAAAAGCAAATGTAACAAATAAAATATTAATTTGACTAATTCTGTCATGTGTTTTCCTCTCCAATCTGCATGGTAATAGGATTAACAAATAGATATTGAGGCAAGAATAAACATTAAAAGTATTGATTTATCCAATGCCATTGAGTACGAAATTACTAGAGAGTATAGTGAGTGTAAAATGCAGACAGAGATAAAAGTGCTATTACAATAAGCAAACTGATAACAAGGGACAAACAGGAAAAACACTTTTTTCCATCATGCCTTAATGGGATGATTGCATTTGCTAGATTTTTTTTAAATACTGATTTTCACTTACTGTATGCCTTAGAGACATTAATCAAAAAAGTGCTTCCAGTAGTTAGAACTTTATGAAGAATTGAAAGATTGACAGTACTGAGCAGCAATGAAAACAAATTTCTGAGGTTCATTCATGAGTGTTCACAAGCTGAAGTATGAACTTCAGTAAGAAGTCAGTTACTTGGGAATGTCTCAACACATGGTACTTCAATAACTCACTGCTTTTGAAAGTGTAAATGTATTTCTCTTAAAGTGATAAAAAGGTTCCTGCTTAATTTATGATTTGAATATATTTTTCTACCCAAATATTCTAGCTTCAAGATTTTCACTCAAAGTTTTACAGTATAAGTTGAATTCTACTGCATTCTACATAGCATGAAAATTCATTTCATTGTGTACAATCACATCTTATTTGTGAACAGCAGAGCAAAGCAAACAGTCCTCACATGTTGCTGTGTGCCATAGGCTCTTTGAAAAGTGGGCTCAACCACTTTTTTTTTTTTTTTTTGCTTATTTCTGTTGAGTTTTTGGGATAGGAGCTATGGATTTGTTCTTACAGGAAGGTAAGCCCCTGAAAACAGCATACATAACTGTTTTCTGGATGTTAGATGTGCTAGATAAAGCACTCTTCTGGTAGAAGATATTTATTTAGCTTTTGCCAATCTGCTTGTTTGGCCTTTTTAAATTCCAGCTGTGATTTCACCTGCAATGGATAGAAAGGAGTGAACTAAAGGTGAAAACAAAGGCTCTTGGTTCTAAAATAACAAAATGTGGGACAAAACCTGCTATATTCTTAAAAGTCAGGGACTTCACCACACTAAAATAAAATAACTATATATGGTGATTTCTGACTATGCACATGTGAGATTGAGATAACCTATTACCCATGGTTATTTTTTTCTTTCCTTGTCTGTAAAGGTGATGGGAGGGGGCATGGAAAGTTGTTAAAACAGTCTGTTTGGTTACCTAGGTCAAGCTATGACAAATTTTATTGTGCAAGTTTTAGGATCAATGATTGTTTTCCATATCTTTTTTTTCATCAATTCTTTTCTCTGATTTGTCTTGGCCTGAATTGTTTTTTTTTGCTTTTCTGAGAACATCTGGAAGGTCACACTCCAAGGTGTTTCATTCTGCAGAGCCAAGTGCAGAGCAACATGTGCCACTCACAGCCCACAGCAACCTGCAAACAAGTTTTGACAAGAATGAACTTGCTAACAATACGGAAAAAATGGCATATTGCAGTATTTCCTAGGTATAGTAAGCTACCTACCATATAAATTCTTCAAAGGTTTTGTCTGTAATACTAATATAATAAAAATAAAACATTTCTGAACACCCTGTTCTCAGCAGTATTCTCAGAGTGTACCTAACCTCCCCAAGAAACTCAGCAGAGAAGTTCTTGAAGTAGACAGAAGGTGAGGCAAGCAGTTGAAAGGGGAGGGCTGCTGTGTGCTCAGCCTTACCCTTGCATAGCACAGGGGTTTTGGGAGAAGTGTTCCCAGCTAGAGGGAATATTAAATAGTCAGCCCTGCACAGAGTGGTATTTGTTCCTTTATAGTCCTCCCTGGCAAGTCACCAGTGTTTTGTTATTGGATGTTCTGAATTTTAGGTGAGAGCCTGGTCAGACTGGCAAGTGGCTCCTGTCACCTTTTCTGTCCTGTCTTTGGGCTGTGGGCAGAAGTATCTGGAGATTTCTTCAAGCAAAACAGAAGAAACGACTGATGTCTTAAGTGCAGATAGGGAAGGGCAGAAGCGAGTCTGGCAGGTGGGACAGATGGCAAGCCACCAGCACGAATAGTGAACAAGGGCCAGGCTGAGAATCTGGTCTCGCTTTGAGGCTGGTAGATATTTGCAGGACGTTTGTGTGCCTCAGTGAATCGGATGCTTTCTGATGCTGATTTTTCTTGCATGTGAGGTTTTTCCGGACACAAGGTCCAAGATGTTCAAGAGTGGGGGTCCCAGAGTGCAAGGAGGCCTTGCAAAGGCTGCAGAGCTGCCCACATGCAGCTTCGGGCTGCAGCTCCCAGGTGCTAGCAAATTGGGAGTGCACAGCAAGGGATAAGCTCAGGGAAATCTCTAAAGACTGGCTTTTAGCTGCTTCCAAGCCTGTACATTGATAAAGTGGCTTTATTATTTGGTAACATATCTCTCTTAAAAGGACAAACATGTTGTCTTTAACCTTTGCTGTACTATTTCATACAGTACCTCTGCCGTTGCAGGTGAGTAAAGAAAAAACACACAGCACGCTGCCAAATCAATGAATAGGGAAGAAAAAAGGGCAGAGCAGTTGATGATGGCAGCTACCAGAAGCAACAAGCTGATAAGGCTGTCCATGTCTCTTTCACAACTTTATTCTAGATCACAATTGTAGCAGCATTGCTGAGAAGTTTGTGCTTCATGCCAGCTAGGTGACATGGATTGTAGATTTCCAGCTCTTCACAAGATTAATGGGCTTTAAACTTGAGGTGAAACATGTTCTAACAGAGTTTTTATACCAAATAGTGCACCGTAACTTTTATTTTGAGCACTATCAATCCTACAGGCTGTTACATGTTCACTCCTTCATCACCATAATGAAGATAACCTGCCTCTCTTGTCGCACTTTGATTAGATCTTCCTGGTGGTTATAAAAGATAACAGAGGTCTCTTAGGACCCTCTGGAAAGCCCAGTAATGTTAACAACAGTCTTAGAAGCTTATGGTTTGGGGTCAGCTGAGGCAAACTGGCAAAACCCAACCAGTTCTCAGTTGGTATAATTTCTACCTTGGCAACATTTGTTAAAACAAAAGGCTCAAACAAAGAAACTTCTATATTTACTTAAATTGCTTTCACCTCTTCTTATTGTGATTGAAAATGACTGACAATCTGGATGGACAAGCTTCCCTGATTTAAACATTCCTGTTTAATACAATGCTGCTAAAAATGTACTTGTTATGAATCTTTTCTCATAAATTGTACCTACTAATTTATGTGCTGATGTGTTTTGGAGCTTAAAAGTCATGACTGCTTCAGCACTATTGTGTGATGGACAGGAAATAAATGCTTTGCTTTATGCTGATGGATTCTGAGAGTTGGAGCCGTACAGGTTTAAATCAATTTGTGATAAAGACATTGTATACCAACACATGATCTGGAGTGTGCATAAATATAGAAGAGAAGCAATTACAGACCAGCTGGGAATACAGACACAAAGAATTCTAAAGTAGTAGGCTTTTAAGCCATCAAAACTACAGGATTAGTGGGTTAGGGATGAATATGAATCCTTGTGGTTTATATGTGAACTCTTGTGTACCATTTCTATTCCAAATAGTTTACATCCTTTCTAAAAATATATAAACTAATACTCTATACTTTACAAACATACTGATGAAGGCATAAGGGAGCCTTTCTTCTTCAGGTAAAAGCTAGAGATAACCTGGGAAGGCTCTAAGCTTCAAAACAAATCAGAAAGGGACCAACATAGAGCCTGGTTGCTGTGCTAATCTGCAAACCAGCTATGCAAACAGTAAGAGAGGACAAATGCATCCAAGAGAACTTGAGTTCCTTGTGCCTAGGTGTTTCGGCAACTTTCTTTGTTTTGATGTTTCAGAAAGTTTACCAACTTTGTTGTATGAAATAAGTTTTTAATATTAAAAAGAGTTAAAATATATTGAATGCCACTGGTCATTTTAAGGAACTTGGAAGTTCCTGGTCTGAGGTCCTTTATATCGTCTGCCCAGCAGAAGAAGGGCCACATGCAGTAGAAATGTGTGCAACACTCAGGTTTGTTGGGAAATGTATCCTGTGGTGCCTGCAGGTAATATTCTGGTCTGCAGCAGATTTTTCTCACCTGTATCATCTGTGCTTGCTTCTTCAGGGATCATAAAACTAGTTCAGGACAATCTAATTCTACTCACAGAGATTTTTGGGAATCTTGTTTGCAAGACGAACAACACTAGATCTAGATTGTGGGCTGTAGCACAATCTGCTTTTCACGGTTATTTCCTATTCCACAAGGGTTATTTGTGCACTTTTGTGGTAAAGCTGAAGCATATCTGAATACCTAAGGTGAATATACACTTCTGGAGAAAAGGAAAGGCAGAAATAATTTTGTTTTGTGATTTCTGGAGATGATGCTGATTCCTACAGGGAGCCCAAAGATGTGACTCCAGGGGTGGGGTATAATCATGTCTTCTGTATGGCTGCTGTGCCAAAGGGAGGGAAGGATCAGATCATCTCAGTCAGAATGAGATAATCATGGGAAAAGAGATGTGCAGAGCCTAGTCAAATTATATGACTACCTGTCCTGGGAGTGTAACTCTGGAACCTGGGAAATAAATGACAGTCTGCAAAAAGAAATAAAATACAGTGTAAAGAAAAATCTAATCTATCCTAGGATCTTTCTGCAATCATCCATGGACTAAGAAGACTGGAATGCAAGGGCAGCTGCTATAAAAGACTCAAGGAAGCACAGTGTCACCTGTGAGGGTCCACAAGTGTAAGTGACTAAGGCCTGTGAAACCACTAGGAAAGAGGGGTTTAGCTCTTTTGGCTGCTGACCTTGTGATACTATTGTCCACAGTAATAACCCGAGCTATAACCTGAAGTTTATGCTCTGTGAGGAACTTGTGAGAGATACAAGGGCTTGGGCTGGTGTGTGCCTATCCTCTTACAAGTGAGATATCTGGAGCACCTCCCTTTGTGCAACCCATAGGCAGAGTCCCTGTGGAAGCAGCATCCAGCCTGAGTCAAGGCTGACATTCTCTAGTAGCCTTTTAGCCCTGTCTTTTTATCTGATGCACCCACTCCAGTCTTCTCACTTTAATTTTGGGCTGTGAAATTTGGCCATCTTTTTGCCACATGTCTAGTCATTACTGTAGGTGGAGGTTTAGCATTAGGTGTAAACTGTTTCATTGTCCAAGATTTCTAGCAATTTTTCAACATAAAATCAGAAAATCTTCCTTTAGCAATTTACACAGACACAGTTGTTGTAAAACCAGTAACTAAATTAAGCCAAATGAATCTGGGCCAGAATCTGACCTCCACTATTCATCTACAAACCTGGAGCGTATTTGCAGATTGCATAGAATTATTATGTGTTTTAAAAAAAAAAAAACAAATAAAAAAAAAAAAAACAAACAAACAAAAAAAAAAAAAACACAGAATCTGGCCCTTTATGCTCCACCAAACAGGTACATTTACACTACATCCTTTCTACCTACTTACATATATTTACATTCAAGGATATCAGTGGAAAATACTGTCAACAGATACATTCTGGCTGATTTCTAAAAGCGTTCAGTAATATAAAATATTTATTTTAGAGAGTGAGATACTTAATTGTACTCAGACACCTCTGGAATCCAGTCTCATTCATTTCTGCGAAAAAAGCAAACAGACAAAAGTCTAGCTGACAGCTTGCCAACACACTAATTAACTTTCCACTGCAGCATTCTCAGTGAGACTTCGCTCAGAACCTATACACCCTGCCAGGAAGCACAGCAATGAAATGCAACTTTAAAATATAAAACTAGACAGAATATAGAAGGTGGCTTCATAGGAAATGAAAATGGTATGCATGTGAACATGGCTTGTACCTTTTTATTATTTATTTAGGGAAGACCTGTGTGTAATTTACTCAGTAACTCAAATTTTATTATTACCACTCTATTAATTCAGGAAATTCAAATATCTATTCATTATTCACATACATAAGTCTCCTCTTTTTTGTTCTGCTACTGCAGATCTTTCCAAATGTGTACCTTGTGCAGTGGAATACAATACAGCTGGAAACCTTTAGTTTCCATTTTTTTGAGAGACAAAATCTCATGGTTGAGAAACTCTCTACTTTCTAGGGTTTCCCTCTCTCTTTTATGTTTTTCAGGCCATTCAAATGCTTCTCTCATGTAAGACAACAAAAGTATATTTATAAGAAAAATAGGATTCTAAATGTAAATTATAAATTTAATTCATATTTGTTCTCCTTTGTCTTTAACTGAAATTAGCCTCCTCCCACCCCCACATCTGCTCTTCTTCTGGTCTCTTCCCCCCTCCCATCTGCTCCTGCTCTTTCTTCCCTCCTCCCCCATCTGCCTGAACATCACTAACCCTCCCAGGGATCCTTTTTCCTCTGTTTGACTCCCTGCCTATCTCCCAGCTGGGCTTTGCTCTGCAGTCTGAAAACAAAATAATAAAAATAAATGTTTATCATGAAGAAAGCAACACACACACTATTGTTAGTGAATGTGTGCAAATTCCTTTTTTCGTGCTCTGTAAAGAAAACAGAAAACACCTTCTTGACTCTCAGACATGATAATATCATACTACAGCTGAGCTGTCTCAGAGAGCTCAGGCCCTTTTAATGGATTCGGTTGAGGCATTGATTAGACAAGCGCCCCAAATGTTTTGCTCAGAGTGGGAAGCTTTATTCTTTTTGTCTCATTACCATGTCCTTCATTAACAGTGCCAAATATCAAAAGCAACTTCTCACTACTGGGTCAGGCACTGTTTTTTCCATCACTTCTGGGAACTGAAAACATGGTTGAAGGAGCTTTGATGGCTGCAGGTTCGTGCAATGATGAAACTGCAATTGACATCAAGTTGCAAAGGTCTCTGAAAATGCCGTGTTTTTCCACACTATCCATTTTACATGGATCCTTTGACTACCCTGCAGTTACGCTGGCATGAAAGCAGCACAACAGAAGGGAGAGTAGTTCCCTGAATATCAGAGAACCAATTTTCAATTAATTAATTATTAAAAAGTCTTTCCCTATATATGGTATAAGCACTATGGCCTACACCTCAAATGTTTGGCACTCACAAAGGCAAACTTGGCAAAGCATCATGATATTTTTCAACTATTCTTCAGTGGAACAAATTTCACTAACAAAATGTCAGGAAACACTTCTTGGTTTTATACAGCTTAAAGCAATATTTTATTTTGACCAGTCTTCCCATGGATGCATGAATGTACTGCAAGCCTTAGGAATGCTTGTGAGGAGTTACAGTACTTTACTGCACAAATCAGCTTTGAACTGCTTTGCCTGGAGATCTGTCAGTTTTACTTAGTAGAAAAAAAAAAAAAAATTTTTAGGGGTGTCTAGCTTCACAGCTACTGCCTTACCTCCTGACCCAAAGTTAGGTTAGTGGAAATGTTTTTTTTGAAAAGCATGCAGAATTGAACAAATTGGCACTGAACATACATGAAGCAAAAAATAAAGGGCTGAGAAAGTTTGCCATAATACTGTGACCCATTTTAGGGCAACTTTGTAGTCTGACATTTTAGTATCTCATTACATTACCTTTTGTGTCACTTTATTGGTAGTCCAATTGTTTGGATGGTAGATGAAGTATAAAGTCTGATAAAGTCTGTGGTCATCAAATACAATTCTGGCTAATTTAGTTTTAAAAAATGAACCTGAAAGAGAAAGAAATTTGTGCTTGTTGCATACAGTTTCTTATTTTTCACTACCTCTCTTTTTCCAAGAAAAGAGCATGATATATCTTGGTAGAGAAACAATCATCATTTTCCATGTTGACTTCAATGAAAGCAGCCATGGGTTTCTGAGAATGCATGCTAACTATATAGTAGGAGGAACATATTTTTTAGTAAAATATGTATTGATTTTTATTTTTATAAAATTGAAATAATTTTCCCTGAATTAAAAACAAACAAACAAACAAACAAACAACAGTGTTTCCAACCATTCTATGAGTAATTTTTCTTCGGCTTCTTGTTTCTCTAGCAAAGACAGGGAATATACAACCCCTGCAGGCTTAACAAGGTTTATGTATTTTTCTTGTATTAGAGAACAGGATTAGAGAGAAGGCAGCACCAGCAATGTTTTCAACTTTTACCACAAATGCATCTACTTGTTTTGTCATGTGGATTTACAATTCCTTCATGAATAGCTAAAGGGACTTGTTATCTGTGAAGTGATTGAGAAAGAGGAAAAAAAACTCAAAGCTATTTTGCACATTACATATTAAAATCACTTCTATATTTTGGATCTTGAGAATCTTGTAGCAATTTAAAATATTTAAAGAATTTTTTACAACTTATCTGAGAGGTAGTGTTTGTTTTCTCCATCTTATATGTGCCAGTAAGATGCTATGCTGATGGAATCCTGCAGGAAGTGCTCCATAGCTCATTTCATCAGATTGAGCCTGAATGGAAATAAGTGATTACGCGGAAAATCTGCGACAGAAGAGGAAGTGAGTCCCAGATTACACAATTATTAGTTTTATACTTTTATATAAGACTAGTCCCTTAACAAAGGCCTCAAGCTGAAACAGGATTTATTCTGAAGTTAAATAATACCACTAAGGTGAAATATCACAAGGTGAATTTTCAGAATTGAATTCAATCTGACCTCCAAAGAGAAATTAAAAACCTAAGTTTTGGAATTAATCTGGTTTTTTTGTTAGATAATGAGTCCAGTAGTCCTAAACTTAATTATATGAAATTTTTTAGAAGGCATTAAAAAAAAAAAAAAAATGAAAAAGAAAAGAGTACAGCCCTAATGAGGATGAGGTTCTGTATAGATTTTTTTTTAATTTACTGTATAATTTTTATTATAAGTTTTATTTGAATAAATAAAATCACAGCATTTCAAGGATATAGAGGCTAAAGACAATAATCTAAATACAGTCTAATGCAACTGTAAAGTTTTCTCAGCCTGGTTTCTACTCCAGATGGTTAGCAGTTTTTACTTCTGCATCATTTAGAACACCTTGTTAGCATTCTAAAGCTTTAGCAACAACTATAG
This sequence comes from Merops nubicus, assembly GCF_000691845.1. NCBI lineage: Eukaryota > Metazoa > Chordata > Aves > Coraciiformes > Meropidae > Merops > Merops nubicus. Next base: position 61,810 of record NW_008619441.1, on the reverse strand, counting down.
AAACCTTATCTTTTGGTTTTCTGTATTGAATAGAGCTCAGTATTTTGAACAGCTGAATGCTAGCATCCATTTTCTTATCAATAGGTAGAAGTAACAGCATAATAATTGGAAAATTTTCTCTATTTTCATGTGTTTAAGTATGAATATAGATGCCACCTGATTTGCTTGTATTTTCATTTCATCCTTTTCTAGCAAAACCATTTCTATATAATTTAATTAGGGCCGGGAGGGAGAGGGTTACCTTTAATGATAAGCAAATTTGGGTCTTACCACTAGAATTTCAGACAACGAATGTTAAATGTTGATTCATAGCTCAATATCTTGTCACAGGATATCTGTTTGACACATATAGAAAAGATTAATCAATTTTAATAAAATTTTGCTTCTCTGTAGACTTAACCCACAAAATTTTCTTTAGAAGGATGTAATGATGCTCAATAATGACTATTTTAAAACAATATTTGAATGCTATAAGACTCAGTTTTGTACCTCTTGGTGTAAGAAAGCCAAGATATTAAACCTGCATAAATTTGTCTGTGCAGCAGTTAAATGAACGAGTAAAAGTCACTTATATAACTTGATATGGCTTTAATCTATTTACCAACAGCAATAGTCATTGAGGCAGAGAGCTGAGTATATGCTCAAAATCTAGCTGGGAACATGGGCAAGGCTTTTTGCTCCAGTGTGCTGAAAGTAGGTTGTGGGTTTTCATGAAAGGTGAAGCATTGCCTTTGAGAACTGTCCAGATATGTCTAAATGTAATAAAACTTGAGATACATTTAACCACATGGAATAAATGAAATGCCTGTCATCTACAGCAGATATTTCTGGATTTAGCTCTAAAAATTTTTTTTTTTTTTTTGGACTGGGTCTTATTATTGCTGCTACACAATCAGATAAGAAACTGATCACTACACACTGCACAACTAGCTGCGCGTGACAACAAAACTGCTAGAAAAAAGCTTCATACCAGTGGCATTAATAAAAGGATGTATTTAATTTAAAGAGCTGCATTACTAGCTGCTTCGTATATGGCAGGACAACTGTTCCCTGTTCCTCCTCAGAACACTGGCACAAAGATTTTTAAGTATATTTGGATTAGATAATCATTGTAGGTCCCTTCCAATTGTAATATTCTGCTCTGTTCTAAATATTCTTCTCTAAATAAGTCAGAGAAGATCATAAATGGACTTTTTGAAGAAAGCAAATAGGCAACCTTATGATTAGAGGTGTGGCAGGAGAGTTCTGAATTAAAAACTTTCATGTCAATCTTACTGTTACTTCAAGGTTGATATTCTCGACTAAAGACATCATTATTTGAAGAGAAGACAACTTTTTTTTTTTAAAAAAAAAGCTCCTTACTTTTACATACCAGATAAGAAGTACAATATCCTGCGTATTTTTAAAACATTCTGCTTTTAATGACAGGTGCTTCACTATTATTTTTTTTATTTATTTATTGGAGAATAAGAAAAAAATAAACAAACCCAAGTTTATGCAATTAACTGTAGTTTAACTTTATGACTTTGATTTTAAAACCAGAGATACTTAGTAAACTTTTGATGTATACAGATAAAAATAATATATACTGAATATTTCTGAATAAATAAAATTCAAGACATCTGTTCATTGACACTCCAGAATTCAAAAAAAGTTTTGAGTAAATTATTCAGTGTGAATTATTTGTTCAGCTCTATTCATTATACCTTTGGTTTGCTTGATTATTACTAAACAGACCTAGAAAATGATATTTTCAAGGACTGAATCAGGAGTATAAAGCTGACCTCAGCTTGCACCACCAAATTTGAATTAAGGCCTTGAATTATGAATTCTTAATCCTCTGTCTCTTTGTAAAGTTCATATATTACTTTTTTTTAAAAAAAATCAGAAATAAATGCTTCAGTTCTTTTTTCTTTCTTAATACATTACATACACAAATCAATGACAACAGTCAACAATCACAAGCAGCCACAAAGTAACAAGTCAATGAGCACAAGCAGTAGTTGAAGAAAACATCTTTTATAAAACAAACTTCAGTTTTAACTTTCAGTTAGTAATTTAAAAACAGTATCAGGGAGTTAAAAACCTAATTTCATGAAACAAATTTTTTTTTGAATTCTTAATTTTCTAAGTGTGAGGTAAACATTTCTCTTATTGTTTTAAAATACTAAATTTAATCAAGTTTTCAAATATAGATGAAAGTACTTATTAAGTGGCTCTGGAAAAATGTAGAAGACAGGATTTTGGAAGGTGTTGTGGGATTTGACTCCACAATTTGATTAACTTCTTGTGAATTTTTAAAGAGAACTGGAGGCTTGAGGAGGGCATAAGTGGCTTAAAAAGGAAAGTCTGCAGCAGCTAGTGCGAACCTCTTTTAAGTGATTGCCTTTTAAATCTGAGAGTGTCCAGATTTTCTTCATGGAATCCTTGAGGCTGACAAGGCTTGAGCTGAGTCTGAACATTTAAGAGAAAAGTTTGTCCTAAAAGATCCTTTATGAGTGTATATAATACAGTGGGAGAAGATGATGTTCAGAAGGTGACTAAATAGGTATTAAAAAATACTGAGTTTTAATGTCTTCCTTTTTGAAGATAGGTGCAGTTACATCAATTCCTCAGAATTAGCCAGCAGAAATGGAGTTGTTAGGATTTAGTAAACCACTGAAATGTTGTGTTTTGCAAGTTTTCTACAGTATTTTATGAAATGGAGAAAGAACCATTGTCCTTTAGATATTTGATAAGCATTAATACCTCCCCACTCAGTCTTCTCTTCTCCAGGTCTCCCAGCCTTTCCTCATAAGAGAGAAGTTCCAGTCCCCAAATTGACTTCGCAGCTCTCCATTGAACTTTGAATCAATTCTGAATGCTACATGCCCTTCCAAATGTTTAATGATTGAGGAAGATTGAAATAAAGCAACTGGGCCTAGAAAGAGCAATGAAGAAATAATTATGTTTTGTTCAAGGTTCCAATTCTTTATGCCCATTACTTTTTATATTTTTAAAGCGATATAGTAAGTTGCTGTTGTCTGAGTTAGTAGCTTGATTTCTGCTTAGAGAGGGTAATATTTATTCTTTTTAAATGCAACAGTAATACACACTTAATTGGTTAAATTGGAATAAATATGCATGTTAGCAGTAGCCCCTGTTATTTAGAGTTTGCTTTTGGTTACTGTTGAGCCTATAACTGTTGAAACAGATGCATTCAACAGGACACAACAGCAGTCTGAATTCACCAGAGGAGAAGGTGGTTTCCTGAGGTAAGTCAGGTGCAGGACAATACCTGTGATTCCTACATAATAAAAGCACCACCTGGAAAAGACAAATTGGAGGACTAGTAAAACAAGTGTGTTTGTTTAAGCACTTAGGCAGGTGCTGCCAATCAGCATCAACTTAATCCTGGCTGTTTCTTGAGGGCTGCTGAAGGTGCTCTGCTCCTTTTGGAGTCTGAAACCTGCAAAAATTGACTCAGCTACTGTGTGTGGGCTGGTTGTGCTCTTGCTTTCTGCTCTGGGCAGTGCAGTCTGCAGCACTACCCCTGCTACTTAACAAGTCAAACATTTTGTCATTTTGGCTTGTTAGTAATCAAGAAAATATTTGTATGCATTCTGTGCCTCAGGTATGTACAGCACAGGAATATGTGCTCACATTGCTTGCTGAGACAGCTTATTTTTATTTTTTTTTAAATATATTGATCTTCTGATTTGGGCTTTATTCTTCCCCAGTAAAGATTTTGGAGAAGTGTTAGCTAAGCTGCTATCAGATACTAACTCATTCTATGTTCTGCATTCTGTTTCAAACTTGGCATAAATCCTAAAATTAATAAAATGATGTGGTTCTCCTCTTGGTAATTAAAGCAAGATGATTATTCTACAATAATAATCCTCTTAAATGGTGAGGCGTACAAACAATGGGAAGTTAATTCTTTGCTCAGCAACGTAATATATTGGTAAATAAAAAAATAGATTACTTTTGAATTGATAAACAAGCAATCCTGTTTGTTTCAGTCAGAATAATGAATCTCCATTTGGGTAACAAATGAGCATTTGGTTTGTGACCCTGAAGACATAAGGTAGAATTCAGATAGCCTGTGCATTCAGTAATGACTATTTTATCAGCTTGCCAATTCTGAGCCTAAAACGTACATCATAGCTAAGGATAGGAATCTGTTTCATCTTCCTGACTTCATATATTCTGACAAATACTAAACAAATAAAAGTGCAAATATTTTTTCTGCAATTTTTTTTTTTTTTTTTTTTAATCCTAAAACTTACAGCTAAGATGTCTGTGCTATAAATATTACACAGAGCACGGACATTCTTTGCAAATGGATGTTTGATGCTTGTTTTGTATCTAAGAGGAGCAGAGCAGGTTCCTTAACACAAGCAAAATTACTTCTAGTGCAGAAGCAATCAGGTTTAAACATGAATACTTCCTAGAGGTAAACAGTTATCTGCTGAGAGAGGAGAGGATGTAAGAAGTGTCTGGAGCAGCAGCTGTGGTCCGTGATGTGGGTATGGGCATTTTGCTACCCATTGCTAACAGAGGGGCAGAATGATAAAGGGACTAAAGGGCTTAGCGGTCCTGTTCACACAGTTGTTTCACAGTGGAGTTCACCAATAACAGCCATGTGATGTACTGAGGCCAGTCATCACAGGGGCATGAAGAAAAGTCAAAGCTATGCGTAAAGTACAATGTTAACCAACTGCATGGTCTGTGTGCAGCATGTCCAATCCTTCCTAGGTAGCTGTCTCAGCAGGAAGTCAAGCAACGTCCTACAAACTATTTGTCATAGGCACAACACAGAGACTACAGGACCTGTAATCCTTAGCTGTGGTTGATGTTCAGACTTTGATATTTAAATGTTTGTGATGATAATCTATATTATTATCTATTATGTCTATAATACTTTGACAAAATAAATGGAAATGTAGGTAATACATCATCTAAATAAGCTTGTCATCATGTTGCACATTGATTAGAGCAGAATTTCTTCTCTGAGTCTTTGCTTCTAGTGTAAATAGGATCACACAAGATAAAAAGAAAATTAAAACTGATGGGTAATGGCTAAATATGTGTTAGCCATGATAGTGGCGGTGTAGTTGCCAACGGTATTGAGAAATAGCTGAAAAATGGATTCACAATGAAACTAATGCAGCAGTAAGCTCTACTATGAAACTAAAGAGAACAAACTCAGCCCTAATCTAGAATTATCTGCTTAGACTTCGTTTTTCACCTTAAAAGTAAATAAGCATAAATCACTACTACATTCTTGCTATCCTTTTCTAAAAAGAAAACAAACAAACAAAAAGCACCTAACAATACAGTGGGAGGGAGCTAAAAGAAACTGTCACCTGTAAATCCCAAGTTATATGTTTAGCACTTATATTATTCAAAGAAGCATGCTCATGTTTACACATAGCAAGTGGAGAAGAGGAGTTCTGCTCTGCAAAAGGTCCTGAGATGGGCTACTGTATGCTGAAAATCATTTTTATACCTCCTCGTTCTCTCTTCCCCACTCTCGGGATAACGGTTTCTCTGATAATTTGTGTTTTGAATGTAGGAATGGATATACTGTCTCTCAACAAGACATTTAATCCAATTTCTGATGCTATTAAAACTGACAGCTTTTAGGGGAGCAGCTGTAGTTTTGATTTATGTCCTCAAAGAATTTTTTTCTGTCAGTGAACATTTCCAGATATGTTGGGACACAAAAACCCATCTCAAAAGAGTTTCTTTATTAAGTATAAAATGATAGGATCAAGAGACTGCAAGTGTTTGATGCAACTCTGATTTAAAACAGTACATGACCCTTTGGGTTCTTAAATGCATTATTGTCTATTGCAATCAGTCTTACATCAAAAGCCCTTGGAGACAATGCTCAGACTGGTAAGTAAAGGCAGCTTCTCAGGTGGCAATTAGACCTCAATCAATTTTATGTAACTAATTCAGTTCCAAATCTAGATCCTGGTAAATTGTATACGGGCCTTAATTCCATTAAAGTTTATGCTGTATGGATTAAAGACTTAGCAAATACTATTTAAATCTTTAACTATATAAATTTAACAATGACATTCAATATTGTAGTGCTTCAATGGCAACTCTTAATTCATAAAAGCAGAATTGTCTTAATAGGTTGTATCACTCATGACTCTCTTTGACTAATTTTCACGTCTCTTGAAACAGACTGTCCACAAAATTTGTAGGTAGTGTGCCTTATGGGTCAGTAATAAGACACCTTGAAAAGAAATTATTTTATTTGTAAAAGTTCTTCTAACAAGGTGTAACTATTAGGGTGCAATAAAACAAAACTGGATTCATGTGAAGACCTACTCTAGAGATTTTTGTTGTATGGAGGCTACTAGTGAGAGTGCTTACAATATTAGTATTTTAAGGTCCTAAAGAATAGCCACATCCAAATGGGTTACCTTATTCCAGTTTTCTCTTCCCTGATTAAAAAATATAAACAACACTAAGTGTTTCTTTTCAATTGATTCAAAACTGAATAAGAAGAATTTACCAAATTTTTTCTTTACCTTCCAAGTAAAAGTTTGTTTAGAGACCTATTGGTCACATTTCTGATCTCACTTACATTAGCTTACAACTGTAATTGATTGAGTGGCTCTGGATTCATGGTAGTATAACAGGGAGTATGTTTAGTAGAAATAGGGATAGCTGCCTAGGTTAATGAAACCAGAGGCTAGCCTTTAACTGCCTGTTCCTGCAGCCTTGAAGAAAACATCTTCACTGTCTCAAGACTTGCTGTGGTTTATTTTTTTGTTTTGTTTTGTTTTTTTTTTTTTTTTTTGTGTGTGTGTGTGTGGTTTTTTTATTATTTGTTTTTTGTTTGTTTGATTAGTTGGTTTAGTTTTAATTTTTATTTCCTTTTCCAAATGAGGGAATATTAAACCATAAAGCTAGTGAAAGTAAACTGCATGAATACGTTTCATAATGTTTTGACCTTGTACCTATTTTGACACACTCTTGTTTTCATTTTATTCTTCATCTGTGTGTAAAAACTAAGACAGTGGTTTGCATAGCTGGATGTGGTGGTGTCTTGGATGTACTTTCCCACTGAATCCAATCTTAGCAGAGAGAGGCACTTGCTTCTAAACAAGAGAAAACTTAACTCAAACCTTTCCCAAAGCCCAGTGACATTTTTTTTTTTTCTTTTGCTCAAGTCTTGGTATCTGTAACAAGGTTAAAAATTGATGACAGTCTGTTTTCTGGATAATCAAGTCTTCCGTTATCTGCGGAGGTCTGCAATGCAGTAAATAGACATGGGATAACAAGGCATTTTAGTATTTAAGAGATGGCACGGCATTTGGCAAACTGTCATAGGACCCATAAGTCAAGGCCACGTTTCAGAGTATTTATGACTCTTTTAATTAAAATAAGCTTTCCTCCTTAAGAATTTTCTCATAGGTCAGCATGAAATGAAAATTTGGTATATTGTCCATAGATATAGTTGCATTATCAGATTACAGACTGGAATAACAAAATACACACATTCAAAATAAAAAGATTTTTTTTTTCCTGGAAGAATTTTCTTTTTTTTTTTTTTTTTCCTGGATGAATGCTTCAGCAGTATTCCCAGTAGTGTCTGCTCAGGCTGCTATCGCCTGCTAGCACTACTGAACCTGTCAAGAGCTATTGGGAATTATCATAGATTTCTTTGTCTTCACCTTGTTCAGATTCCCAACAGGAGAAGACCTCTATTCTAGGCTCAGACAATAGTTTGATATCAAATATGTCTTAATTTCAACACTAGAAAAGAGAAGTTCTTGTGAGTTGCCTTGAAAATGTGGCAGCTAATAAAGACATGCATGCTAACAGGTATGGATGACTGTACCAGATACTCCTGTCCTCATGGAGACGGAAAGTCTGATCTGAGACATCACTGTGGAACTAGAAGAAATCTCTTTTAAATAGCAGCCATGTGAAATGTTTTATGTTGTGTATGTTGTGTACATATAATGTACATTGTGAAGTGTTCAAGTTAACTTTTAGTTCTTTTATTTTGTATTGAGACTTTGTTGTGGGGAGGGGGGAGGTGCAGGAGGAAATAAGAAGTTTCTGTTGGTCCTTGCCATCTTTATTCACCAAATGTCCATGTGTGTGATAATTAAATACTTCGCTGGTACTTCTGATATTGGGCACCTGATATATCTACCCAAACTACCATAAAATAGATGTGATTTTGTTGTGGGGATGGTTTTTGCGCTTTTTTATTTTTCTGTATTTTGAATTTTTAATATCAAAATTATAGACGAGAAAAAATGACATCTACTTTCTGAAGTTAATTTTCTTTCATAAAATAAATATAATAAAGCTGTAGTAAAAACGGTACAGAAACTCAGTTTTCCAGTCCAGGGAGTACTTTGCTTCTAAGAGGTACTTATGCAGACTGTGCTTCCAGTGGATTAACATCACAAAAATGAAATTACTTTTGTTGAATGCACTATCATCATCAGACTCATGACTATGAAACCAAAGGGTCATGAAATCAAGGAATGATGATTGAGAGATCTTATTTTCTGAGTAATAAATTACTCTACAAATATGGTAGAATATGGATGAATCCATAAGAGCAAATAGAAAAAAAAAGTTTCCATCAACAAAGTGAAGGAATTGGAAACAATACAGAGAGCAAAACTGCTAATGTGGACATACACATTGTATACACTTCAATATCTTTACATCAGACTACCTCTCTGTTCATTTGCAGGTGGAGTGTAGTGGGGATGTTCCTGCAGTGTACCTTCTGATTCAGTTTCTTCTTGGAGAAATCCATGTGAAATGCCCTGAAATGCTTTCAGAAGAGGAACAACATTACAGTTATCAGGGAAACCTGGAAAGACTGCTTCAGAAATGTACTGTTGATCCAGTTCAACATGATAATGAAGATCCACCTTTTGTGTTCCCAGAATGAATATTAGGATGGATACTGTGCTGCCTCCATTTTCAAATTATTTGCATAGTAATGCTATCAGGTATTCAGAATGTATAGCTCCCACAGTGAAAGGCTCAGTGAAACTATAATTTTTAACTCACTTCAGTTCTTTGTGTTGTTTTATTCTATTAAAGACTCTGTGAATCATATACTCAATGTGTTAAGCAATAATTCCATTTATCAGAAGTACTTGGGTGAATGGAACATTATTTCTTCCAGGTTTGTGGAAACCAAGTCTGAAATGGAACAATGAATACAGTCTCTGAGATTTGCTCCTAGAGAAAATGAGTGAATTCTTGAGATATTCAAGATAGTGTCATTTACAGTACTATCTTTATCAAGCACAGTTGCTCAAAGTAGTTACTAATCTAAAGAGAAAAAATAGAATACCTGCTTAAATACATCTAACATAATACTATAGACATGTTACTAAAACGTCTCAGAAGAGCAACTGGGGGATGCTTGTGGGGAGCATATGTATGAGCTTGAAGAAGCATATGTATGAAGTGAATTTTATTACAGAACAGATGTCAGATGTGTTGAGCTGTGATACAATATAGATCATTTTATTGGCTTCCTTGTAAAAGACAGTTTTAAAAGAATACTGACTAATGCCTTCTACTTTCTTGTACATCATCAAGGGAGAGAGATAAGTCAGTGACCAACTTCTTGAAGGGATGAAGAGCTCCTTGAAGGTGAAGGAGGCCAAGAGAAAAAGGCCACTTTCCTTAAGGCAAGGTAATAAGAGGTTGAAGGGGGCAACCAATGGTGGGGTTTGGGGATTATTTTTTTTTTAAGAACTTGACAAAGGGGCCCTTGACATTTCTTTCTTTCCTTTTTGAGGCCCTGGCTCCCAGAGGGGGGAAAAAAGGATGAAAAAGCTCATAGGTAATGTAAGTGATCTTTATTGACCTGTGACTTTCGTGTAGCCATGGCCTCTGGCATGTGACTTAATGTGCATTTCTTGTCAAAACAGGTAAGGGAATTGTGCGCTGCCCTGAAGGAATGTATAGTGAGTGTGTGTAGAGTGCTGAAAGGCAAGAGATTGATGTGAGGGCTGAGGTGAGAAGAGGAAGATACACGGAAGTGTGAGAAGAAGCACTGTGAAATTAATTGCTTCTTGTTTCTTCAATGTTGGTGGAAGATTTCCAGAGTTCTTGACATTTTTCTGTTACTAACTCAATGTTATTCCTCTGTTTTCCACTCAAAATTTCATATTTACTTTGATTCAGGAGTCCTATGCTTATATACTTTTATTTTTCTAAATTTCTAAATGAGTTTTCTTAGATTTAAAGAATATTTCCACCCAATACTTCTCTAATTTTATACAATAATTTCTGTATGTATGCAGCCTATCAGGAAAGATCTGATAGGCTGTGTATGTATAATTAGTCTATGACTACATGGGAATGTACTATGTAGGGTAGGCTGTGTAGGTGCAATTAGCCTTACCTGTGATCACTAAAACAGTTCTCACCACTGAGGTAAATGTAAAAGGTATTGTCTACCAAGCTAGTACTGTTTAGAAGAGCAAGGCAGGTCATGTATTATTCCAGAAGGTTAGGTCAGTAATTAAACCAAGGAGCTGAAGTCTCAATCAAACATTCCTGTAGAGAAATGGAGCCTGAAAAGAGTCAGGAAACCTCATTCTGAAAGCATTATGAGCATCTAACTGGCTGTATTTTGGACCTATCGCGAGTGGCCCTGTACTGTTGAGCCAGAAGCACAGGGATATCCAGAAAAAGTGTGTAGGTACATCTCTGGGTTCTGCCATCTCACCTACGGTTTAAAAAAATGAAGATAAAAATAAAACAGTATTTAGGATAAGAGATACACGTGTGGCTTATAGATTTTGTTATGTTGTTCCTAAAGCCTTTTTTTTTGAAGGGAAAACAAAGTGAGTGAAGTGAAATAGGTTTGTACAGAAAACCTACAGCTAAATCTGGCAAATCTGCAAGAGATGCTGGCACCTTCCTCCAGTTTTTGGGTCAATGAACATGTCAAGTGATACATCTTTCTGCTTCACTGGAGGCCCAGTTCTTTTCTTAAGAATGAGTTTTTAGACAGCAAAACCAAAATGCCCTGACACATTGGGCACTTGCTAGAGAAGAAAATTTGGGCCCTCTGCTCCTTAGATTGCCAGAAAGCTTCTTTGAAACTGGAATGAATGGGATGGGTTTTATCAGGTGGGACGTTCTGGAAAATGATGGATCTGTCAGCAAATTACTCATCCACAGACTTGGAATAACTCAAAATGATTCTTGAATATCTTCTCCGTGAGAGTCAGAAACTTGAGCAAGGCAGTTCTGGTCAGCATTTGTAGGTAAAATGATAGAATAGATTGAGGCCAAATTTGAGGATATGACCTCAAAACACCTGAAATGAAGAATAATTTATTAGACAAGACTAAAGTAATCTGAGTTTAGAGGAAGCTTTTGCAAGAAGAGAAGGACATTTAATTGCCCTAAAGTCTGCTAGAATTATATGAAAAGTTGGGTTCTTCCAGTACTGCAAGTCTGAAAGGATTGAGTAAGAATGCTTCATATAGAAATAAATATTCTCTTTTATGTTGGGTTTTTGGGATTTGGGGGTTTGGGTGTTTTGTTTTGGGTTTTTTGGGATTTTTTTAGGGTAAAAAATATATGAGAGTTTGAGGAACACCTTGTGAATCTGTATTAACATCCAGTACAGGGGCTGAAGCTAAGGCTTCCTAAAATGACTGGATTAGGAATCACTACAGAACATGTGTATCTGCGAACTAATTAATGGTCATACTTGAGCTAAAGGAACAAAACATCAGTTAGATTAAGCCTCACAATTTGTGTCCTTATGTTTTCCTCCTTTTTTCCAGCACTCACTGCATTGTAGCACTGGCTTTACAGGGCCAGTAGTCCTTCCAGATTGTGTAAATGATACCACACACTTTTTTCCTTGTATTTTAAACACCTTAGTTATTGCATACCTTTTGGCTTGGGGAAAGAATGAGAAAAAAAATATTCAAAGAAAAACTTGGGAAACCCTTGAAGAAAATTAAGCCTGTGAATACTACTAACACAAAAGAGTTATGTGGACCTTTTGACCTTTTTGAGACTTCTGTGCGCTACTTTCTGAGATTAGTTGACATATTTACAAACCTTGTCAAAGAGAAAAAGAAAGAATGAAAGTGGTGGGAGGGGGAAGACAACTCACTGGTCCCTACTGTAAAAAATATCATCCTCCCTCTGTGGTTAGTTTTTCTGGTCTCACTTCATAGAAACATTTCACTGAAAAAGACTATTTCTCCTTCTGCTTCAAGCTGACTCTCGATCCCTCACATCAGATTTACCTAACTGTTTCATCCTGGGAGCAGTGAGATCAGACCTGAGAGTTCGTGTCAGTGGCAGCAGTCTCTCTGCCAGATGTGCCTAAGGGGCAAACAACAAAGTGTTTGCAAGCTTGCAGAGGTTTGTTTTCCACATCTCAAAAACATCCTCTCCTGAACAGTTGACAGTAGCAGCTCTACTAACGTGTCCCACAGAACAATCAATCTGAATTGTAAAATATCCCGTAAAACAGCTATACTCCCACTGGTATTGCCCTCTGCCCCGGAATTCAAATCTAATTTGAGGAATTAAAATTCAAGGGGTTTTCATTGCAAATATATTGAAGACTGATTTATAAATCATAAACAGTTTTGGCTGCCCTGCTTCTGTGCCTCACAAGCATCACCTCACCTGACAGTTAGGCACTCTGGCTTCAGTGTCTGCATGCTTTATGAGCATGTGCTGCTTTAGGTACCTGAAGATAAGGTACGCAGAAGGCAAAGAGCTGAACAGAAAACCAGGAAAGATAAGAGATAGGAAGCTCTAAAAATAGAGATCATGCTCAGCTATGAACCTGCAATCCCTCTCCTGCCAGGATTTGCAAGTGATGGCCATCTCCTGCAGTTTGATGCCTAAGTCACACTACTCATTTCTCACAAAAAATATAATGAATATTTAAGAATAATGCAACATATTCAAAAATTACAAGGGGCTCTTGCTTACCAAACAAGGAAGGCATGATTCCTTGTTTTGAAAATGGGAGCTGATGGTAGATCTCCCGTTTCTCAGGAAGGTGTCCCAACTATTGGCTTATTGGGAATTATGTGTCTCAGATTTTCTCTTCTATTAAACCTGTTCACTTTGTGTAAACAATTAAATATTAATTAAGCTGGGGGAAAAAGAAGAGAGGAGAGTGTGACTCTATAGGCTGGTAGTTAGGGCAATCATGTGAGAAAGTCAGATTCACGTCCTTCTTCATTTAATTATTTATACCAAATGGAATAGTGTCAGCTGGAGGGAGTGAAAGATTTACTTCGGGCTGTGCTATAGCCTAATGGCTACAGCAGGCTCTCAGGAGGATGACAAACTGGACTTAAGTCCCTTTGTCAGAATGAAACAGGGAAGGTTATGAACTCAGGTCCACAGAGGATACCTACTCTAACATCTAACTATTAAGCTGGTAGAGGAGCTCTTCTACTTTTTTCTTGTAGTGCCTGATGGTTTTCAGTTGTTATTTGGTTACTTTGGGAGACATTCTTATAGACAAGATAACCAGACATATGCTTAGATTTTGATGGGGTGTGTGATTTATTGTTTTTGTTTGTTTGCTTTTAGTGTAGTCATGTTCTAGGAGGGCTTCTCACCATCAGGAAATTAGCGATCTATGGATATATGGTAGTTTGACCAGTATGTTTTGATTTGGGAACCATGTAGGTGTAGAAAACAGTGAAAACATGCTTGAGGTTAACTAATGACAGTCTGGCAAGTAGGAAGTTTGTAAAGCAGTATTTTTTACCAATTATTTTTGATTTTGTACTTTATGGTACAAGTGTAAACTCTAACAAATGTAACTTAGAACCTTTTGAAGTTAGGGAACTTAAGTGATTTTAGATGAGAGGCAAAAAAGCCTATAAAAATCTAAGTTTTGGTCTTTGTTACTAAAATTACAATAATACGTTAAAACGTTTGTGAATATAGACTTTTAAAAAGTTTTAACCTCCTTGTTCTGGAAGTCATCCTAAGGTAGCTATGTCATGAGCCTGAAATCTGAAGCACCAGGGAGATCTGAAAAAGTGCCATCTGAAAGTAATGCTGGGTGAGGTACTTTTGGTAGTATTTTGGGAGCAAATTTTCTTATACTTATCAGCTCTAATATCACATTTTCTGTCAAGTAAAGTGATATAAAATATATATTGGTCCTGCTTCTTTTAAAGCTGTAGCTGATCCTAAGGAACTCATCTCCATTTTCATTTGTCTAACAGAAAAATGTTATGACTGTAAGCTATGCTGACTTTTGACTTCAAAAGCACTCCCCGCTCCCCCACCCCCCAAAAAGAAACCAAACCAACAACCCCAAACTAATCCACTTATTTTTTGTGATCACTGCTTCATTCCATTACTTGTCACACAAGATTGTATTGTCAGGCCACCTAGCATTGTTATAGTAATTCATTATCCCAAGTATTTCAGACCTTCAGTCATATGACAACGGTCCTGTATATCTATTTATCTATTTGTTTATTTTTTTTATGAAAACTGACATGAGAATTTTTATGCATCAAATACTCTGAGAATAATAACAGTAAGCTGAAGTGGCACTCGTATCCTTCAGGAAATGAGTGCCCTTGAAATGGTCAGCTACTCCTCTGACTTTCAAAAACCTCTTCAAGCTGACTGATTCACTATCCATGACTCCATTCACAATATTTCATGATTATGTAACTCATATAACCTATAAGCTAATCAATGCACAATTACTCTTTTTTTTTTTTAATTAAGAAAAAAAAGGAGATGGGGAGCCTGTTAGGCCTTTTTAGGTTCAAAATTGATACTGTTGCTTGGGCCAGTTCTGTTAGCAATTTCCAATTTTAACTGTGGTGTCTCATTCTGGAGATTAAAGTCATAAGGATAACAATGAAGTGTACTATCACCCTAGCCAATATCATTACAACGCCACTAAATATAACAGTATAAATCTACTTTGCTGACATTTCAAGATCATAATCTTGTGTTCTCAGATACCACGCTTCTACTTCACACCTGTTTGTAGCAAAACAAATGTATCCTGGTTGTATACAATGGCAGAACTCTTGGAAATAAACCAAAACAGAATAGGCTGAGCTTATTTTATGAAGTTTACATTCGTAATCAGTGTGTTTCCACATTTAAAACAAAACAAAGTAAGAACACCCAAACAAACAAAAAAAAAACAAATCCAAAGTTGTTGGGTAAATGTGAGTTATAAAGAAGTAAACAAAGATGTTTTGCTGTAAGATTGGAGGGAAATTACTGCAGTCTTCCTTTGTCAAGCATTTTGCATGGTGCAAACAGATCTGGACCAGGGACTGATATTGTTTAAAGGAGATCACAATGGCAGATGTGATATACTTGTGAGAGTGTATTAAAACTGCAATTGATTCAGGAAAGGTTGTTGGGAGTCCACAACACAGGATAAAGAATTTCCAAGAGTAGAAAAAATTTGGAAATACTACTTATGCTTCCTTGAAAGTCAAGATACTGCTTTCTGGAAACTAGTAGTTGCAGTGTCTTCTAGTGGTTTCTACTTCATTAGATAGAATCTAACCTAATCCTCAGATCAGAAAAGATCAGATCATAGAATGGTTTGGGTTGGAAGGGACCTAGAGGATTATCTGCCACCAGTGCCCCTGAGCACACACTGCTGGCTCGTTTTCCCTTTTTTCATTTACCAATACCCCTAAGCCTTCCACTGGGCTGTTGTCAATCCACTGATCACCCAACCTGTATTTGCGCTTTGATTGCCTTGACCTAGGTACAGGATCTTGGATTCGACAGTATTGAACTTCATGAGGTTTGCACAGGCCCACCCTTCATACCTTTTAAGATGAGAAGATGACATCCCTTCCAGATGGATCCTTTCCCTCCACTTTGTCAACCACACCACATAGCCTGGTGTCATTGACAATCTTGCTGGGCGTGCACTTGATCCCACTGTCCATGTAGCTGACAAACACATTAAACAGTGCCAGTCCCAGTACTGGCCCCTAAGGAACATAATTCACTGGCCTCCACTTAGGCATCAAGCTGTTGGCCACAGCTCTTTGAGTGCAACCATCCAGCCAATTCCTTAGCCACTGAGGGGTTCATCTGTCAAATCCATGCCTCTCTAATTTAGAGTATATTTAGATATTTTGCTATTCTTCTGAATTTACTGACATTGTAAATAATATTGTATCTTCGAATTAAAAACTCCCTGGTGATAAATTTTTGAGAAGTGAAAGTTAGACAAAAAGAAAAGTTTTTAGGTGATCATTAGGGTACTCTGGGGATGTATACTTTGTTTTCTCCTTTAGAGGTATATTGGAGATATTGTATTAACCTAGGATTTTAAAAATAAAGGCTAAACTAGGGAACTGAAGAAAGATTCTTCTTTGACCAAAGAAGAAATGTATATTGAATGTCAAACACCTGCATATCAAAAGTTCTTAGAATGTTGTCTTCACAGGAAGAAATGAACTGATGACATTAGGTCTATAAATGCACAAGCTCACAAATCCCACCTGAGCAAAACATTATTCTACTTTGTACTTCTATAACATTTTCCCATCCAGGATTACAGGATGTTTTACAAACTTTAATGCGGGAAAAAAGACAGGAGTGTATGTAAACTGAAATCCGATGTGTCAAGTTTATCTGTCTTCCCAAAATCCACTAGAAAATCAGTGGCAGAATAACCAATTAACAGAAATCTGTGAATGGCAATTTCCTGTCAATGGATGAATGGAGTGATAAATGTCTGATATTGTCTACCCTGCATTCCCCCTTTGCTTATGCAGAGAATAATTATACTGGAGACAAACTAATGGTCTAACCCAAGGTGCATTCAAAGCAGTTGATCTCCAATATTCTCGGATGCCCTTTGGTTCAGGCAGTGACAAGTGCACAGCTATTCTGCAGCAAATCTTTTAAAGCAGGATCAATGTATCATTCATTTTTTTTTCAAAGCAGGTAAGAATTAATATTTCTTTATCATGTCTATTCTGTGTTCTTTTTTTCTATATAGGCATGCATTTCACCCCCAGTATTTCAGTCTGAAATATTTATAACAGAATATGCTGTAAAGTTTAGTGTGCTTCCTGGGAAGCATAGTTTTCAGAATACTGATATTGCATATACTTAATTTTCAGACAGAAAAATAATCCTTATTGATAACTACTGACCTCTACAGATAGTATATGAAACTGAATAGAATGACTATTCCCATGTTAGTAACTGCTTATTTTGTAGAAAGGTCCTGTGGGGAATGAGAACATAACTATCACCTGAAGTAGCATACAGTGAATTGTACACATCTTGTAAAAGGGTTGGCCCCATGTATAGTCTCACTCTTTTGCTTACATTTGTGAGGATAGCTATGGCATCATGATCTGCTTTCTCAGCAGTGTTTTGGTACATGACCATGTTGCATAATCAGTGATTCAAGTACCTAAGCACATGTATGTCCCACTGAAGCCAATTCTTGCTCAGTTTCTAGAAGAAAAGTGAGGGAAAATAAATAAGACAAGATGCTCTGTTTCAAAAGAAAGTAACTGGCAATTTGCAGAAGTCATAAACAGGAAAATATGATAATCTGAAGGGTAAATTTTAAGAGTGTTATGCTCAAGTATAATAATGGAGTGACCTTGCATGGGTTGGAGAAAGGGGTGATAGCCCTGTCTAGAGCATCCTCAGATTTCCAAATGTACCTGCAAATTCAGCTAAACCTCACAGCAATATTCACTGCTTCATATCTGATGGTCTTCTCTGTTGAGAAAAACAGGAGTTTCCTCCAAAATTCATAGTAGCCATCTTGCCAGATTAGATTTCATACAAGTGGAAGTGATTTGGTGTTCAGCAGTTGTCCTAGTTTCACATAACCCTCCATGTGTGTTAATAGCAGTAAAATGAGCTTTTTGTGGCCAACCCTTGTTAATGTCTCAGTAGTAATTAATATATTTGGAACTGAAACAGTAACAAAAATATTTGATGTACATTTAGTGACTTGTAACAGGAGATGTATTGAGACTGTGGTGAAACATTTGTCTACAGAAAAGTGAAAAATCAATTAAGTTATTTTCGAAGTAAAGATTTTTTCAAGGTTATTAAGATATATGTAAGCAATAACTATTGTTAATAATACATTTGGACAATATATGGTTCTGTGTTTATTATCCTAGCTAGTGAAATATAAACTAGCGTACAAAACTTTGGCTGAATTGAAATAGTTTCAAAAAGGAAAAAGTTCTGGGTTTGCTTTTTGGGTTTTTTGTTTCTTTGGGTTCTTTTTTCCCATTTTCCCATTTTGTACAGCTACTGGTGCTTTACCAACCTCCCTTGTCTTTCAACTGGGTCATACACTAAGGAGAACAGAAAATTCCTGCCTTCTCTATATACATATTTTTCTATTAGCACAGAAACAGTAGTTCTTTTGATTCACCTCCATTATATCTCTGATTGATGAAATACCCATACCAGCAGAAAATGTTGACACACAGCTTACTTGCATCTGTATTTTCAGAGCAGTGTAAAGAAAACGTGTATCTTATTCACCAAAAAAAAAAACAAAACCCTGTGTCTTTCATGGGAGGCAGGGGTCACACAACACTAGCTATGTTTTCAGATCAAAAATACTACCTGGTGTTAAATATCAGGCTGTTTAATTTGGTAAAGTCAAGCAGAGCCTCTCTAAAGTCTCTTCTCTGAAACGTTTTATATGGCCTTTCCCACATGAGTAAAGGAACTCATAACTGCTGATACAGCCTCATAAATACGTGTCTTTAGCTTCACTAAAATTGATTCTTTCCCATTCTCCACATAACAGTTTTCTACACCAAAATAGTTCTTTTGTCACAGAGTACATTGACCTGACCTTCTTATAAACCTGCCTAATAATTCCGTGTTAGTGTAGGATATGTTACTCCCTGCACTCATGAGTAGTATCTTGTTTGTACTTTGTAATGATAACATGTAAATAGTGCATTTTTTGATAGTACAAAGAGTCAGGAAAGCCAGGAAATCTGCCAATATTGGTTGAAATCCTTTAATATTAAACCAAAAACATATTACTGTTTCTCCCTATATTTTTTTTTTGTAGAGTCAGCTTTTGCCATGTGACTTAAAAATTGCATTAGATTTAGGTCTGTCCATGCCTTATTGAAATGGAGAACTTAAATTTATGTACCATCCAAAAAAAATTACAATTTATTTTGGTGTACAAGATGTTGCTTTACATTTAACTTGTGTTGTGGTGAATATTATACTTGTTGGGAGAGAGCATTTATTAGTTCCAGTTCAATGGTTTTGTGGGTTGTGTTTATTGTTCTTTGTTTTTTTCTTACAAGTCAATCATGTTATTTTCTGATTAGGTCTTACAACAGATTATTTCAGATCACTGAAGGTGATTGAGATGCCCTAAAACAAAATTAAAGTGTGTTAAATCTTTACCCAGTTAAGAAGCTTCTAACCTCAAGGGTCTATGGACTGCCATACACAAAATTATTTACCAGCACCAGAAAATATTAGCTTCCTCAGGTTCACAGGACAACATGGCAATCCTCGGACTGCTCACTATTGAATCAAATAATAACTTTGAGATCCAGGACATTCATTGACATGGATGAAAAGTACTGTCACCTATATCCTACAGAGAAAGCAAGTGTGCACACAGAAATAAATTTCCAATGTACAGATAACCTACCAATGATGTCTGAGAAAACAATTTAAGATAGGTATTACCTCTTTCACACATAGCAGTCAGAACAAAATACTATCCAATGCCATGAAAATATTGAAGAATGAAGTTGAATGTTTGGGTCATCTGAGAAAAATCAGAACTCTGAGTATTCATGAGGTAACTGATTTTAAACAGAGGGTATTAAAGCTAAATACACAGAAAATATGATTAAAATAATAAAATAAATATCTTTGACTTTAAATGTGTAAGTGAATTTGTCATTAAAAAATTCTTCAGCCCCCCATCCCATCTTACTTAGTGAAATCTCAGTTGAGTGTAAGCCAAATTAACTGTGCACCTGTATTCTGGGCACTTGAAATCTGCAAAGAATTTGCTGGGCAAGATCAATGCAGAACTGAAACAGTAAAGATCAGCTTGACTTGGACATTGATATGACATAAAACTTCACACTTGACATTCCTTTTTCATGATCCATCCAGTTTTGAAATTCAGCAATTCAGTTATGTTTAAACTTCAGTTTGAAGTTTCTTTCTAAAGCTGTTCATATATCTCTCTATCCTATAATATTTAATTTATTGATTTATTTGGTTGCTTTGGCAATATTTGTGTATATTGTGCATATTAGCAGAATCTCACAGCTGGAGAAATTTAAGATTTAATACTAGAAATACTTTCAAATGTCCACTTTTTGCAGCAGTCTTGAATTGGTTTCACATAGAACATACATTGCTTTATCATTAAAATAGTAATGACTTAGTTAGCTTGGTGCACAATGGGCAAAGAATTAAAAATTAGAGTGGTGGCTAACAGCATGAACGTAGCAATAAGAGGTCAGGGAAGACTGGTGCCCAGAAGAACAGACATATTTTCTGCAATTGACTGGAAAACTTGTCCCCAAATGGTGTTAGCAAATCTTGTTCATCTTCCACAAGTAAAATGCTCTTAATGAGAATAAAACAACAAGCAGAACTCATGTGGCTGTGTACTTGCCTTGCATGCTTTGTTAGCAGTGTTGGAGGCTGGATGGGAAGAAGTAGGAAGGAGACTTCATGCATGCAGAGGGCAGCACTGCAAGCTGAGATAGCAGTTTCCGTTATTGTAGTAACGAATAATAGGCATCACCTTACACTGAATCATGATCAGCCTCTGCCCTGTATCTCTGACTTCTGTGGCTATTTGAAGAAGAGTGGCTGGTCCAACACAGCTTTTTGGAGAGAAACATCCAGAACAGGTGTTCTAGGAGTTTCATTTAGAACTACATCTTTCTCTAATCTGCTTATTGGACTGATCTTCCATTAGCTGTTAAAATGTACTAACTGATCTCTCAGAGCACATCTTCCCATCCTGCCTCATCTAAACTGGATGCAATTGATGTGCACAGAGGTCACTCTGAGGTGTGAATCAAGCATGGCAGGTTGAGACAGCTGGAAAATTTCTTCTGAGACTCCCAAAAACAGTGCTAATGTATGCATAGTCAATCAGGTCTGAGTGATATTAACTGCCCTCTCTCTGCTCAGTTCAGTAAGAGCTAGCTTGATGGGAAAACCCTAATTTCGCTTCTCCTCACTCTTTTTACATTTGTGAGGAGGTAGCCTCTCACGCTCTCTAAGACTTCATTTTATTTCGTACTTTTGTCTTAGTGAATAATTTCTACATTAATTGTTTCCTTGTTATAACTCCCTAGGGAAGCAGTATGCTTAAGGAATCATATAGGTAAGTCTGCTTCCAGTTCTTCAGTAGCTTTAAAATATCTTAAAATGATCGTGTGCACAGATTTGTAACTAGGAGGCCTAAAACATCCCTCTCTCACATGCCCTATTTCAGTTTTCATCAAGTCACCAGAACTGTACTTTCCTAGACTGAATAAAAAATGGGTCTCTTAGCACAGACAGAATCTCAAAGTTTCTGCTAATTTGTCCTAAATGTAAGTATACACTAGTGAGCAAAATTTTCATTTATAGCTACGCTATCATCCTGCAGTAACTTTACTCAGTTTAGCTGCTTCACCTGAAATAATGCCAAGACCGCCACTTTACTCAGTTTTCAAGTGCATGGATGACATGAAACTGTATCTAAGTACTGAGAATATTTTAGTGAAAAAAATCCTCAATTTCTTTTAAAAATAAATTTGTAAATATTTTCTAAAATATTAACACGTGCAATAAATGTTTTATTAATGTAACATTTTTAATATCAGAAAGTTGATTTCAGTCTAAAGGGAGTAACGAAACTAAAATTATGGTTATTTTTCTACTTAATCCAAGATAAAATTTGTCTTACTACACTAATGCAATGACAAACTTTTACATTTATTATTGAAAAATGATTCAGAAATTAAAGAAGCTTTTAATGTTATTGTAAACAGCTTAGGTTTTGTTTCAGTCATAAATGAGAAACTTTCAAACAAATAAGCATTTTGAGATTACTTTTGTTCAGGGAAAACATTCACTTCTATTACTGTGTTATATGAGCTTTTTAAAGCTGGTATAAATGCAGCACAAAACAGTTGATACCATCATTAAGTGCTTCACTGAATCACACTTTTAACTGTCTGACACAACTAAAGTATTGAAAGAACAGAAAAAGTTGTATTCAAATTGTTTCATTCTACCTTTACATTTACCTCACTAGTCAAAATTCATGGATTCACCTCTGTCTTGATTGCCATCACAATTTTTCTCACTAGGAATAAGGTGTTCCCCAAATGATAGGTATATTTATTCCCTTGTGTCTGAAAATCTTGTGGTATCTGCTGTAAACATTACCTGTACAGTATCTCCAAAGACAGGTTTTTTTACATTACAGGTCACCATTTGAAGTGCTGGGGTTTAAACTCCCAGCCCTGAATAAAGTTTGGTATATGGATGATGTCCATAACCAGGCAAGAAAGACCCTCCTGACTGGTTTTCACCAAGGGTCTGGTTAGCCTTGGGTGGGAACTAATTAGGAGATCACCACCAGGTGCCTCCACCTTCCACATTAACTTGGAGGTAGAGCAAGAAGCCTAAAAAATTACTCTTGTTGCAGTGGGGTTGGGAGATCTGTTTATACAGTGCATGTGCTATTAGGGGATTCTGGTTTTTGAAAGGGCTTCTCAACTCTTCATAGCAAGTGGAGTTCCCAGGACAGTAGAGCAAGATCTTAAATTTCTATCTGGGAAGCTACTACATAATTGCACTCATTGTCTGACTGATTCCATCTCCCATGTCATTGTTTTTTAGCCAGCTTGCTCCCACCTTCACATCCTTTGCGGTGAGTGAGTGCATTGACTTGTTCCTCCCTCTGGTTGTCTGGCACTTTGGATCTCTGGTGTGAGATGTGGTAGCAGAGGGAGGAGTTTGGCTGCTGGTCTGCCCATTAATGATAATATCATTTTATGTTGGGCAAGTGGTCAGCAGAAGCCCGTTGCAGTTGGCATGAATGTGATTAAATTGCAAACCTAAATGTAGGTTTTGAAACCGTTATAGAAACGGCTATTATAAAACTGTTTTGAAGTGCACTGGTGGCAAATTTAATATTTACTGGTAGTAATATTTTGCCATTGAGCACAAATTTTGTATGTGATGGGTTGCATCTGTGTGAGTTTACATCAGAGTTACTAATTTCTCTTTTACGGCCCTAGAGTTCTACTTCACTTGCATGAAAAACAATGTGAGAATACAACTTTGTTTTCTAAAACATCTAAGTAACCATGAGCCATATAATCTTAAAAAAAAAAACAAAACAAAACAAAACAACCACGTCAGTGAAACCAAAGCACATACAGGCAAATAATTTTCAAATGTATCAGGATACTATATCTCTTTCCTTTAGTACAATTAGACAAAATACTTAACAGGAGTAAAAGCTCAGCTAAACTGTAGCTATCCTACTTTTAACAAATAATATGGAAAAGACTTCTCTTGAGTTGTCAGAAAACAACAAGGAAATAGAAGCTTTATTCTATAAGCATAGCTTCCCAGCATGCAAATTAACTCATATACTTAGCATACACAATTTTTTTAATAGACAAGAATTTTCCTGTTAAAAGCAAATGTTTGCCTAATGTTTCTGTGAAGAACTCAAATCCAATATTATCAATAATTTCAAACTTGCAGGAACACTTAAAACCTTGGGAATTTTACCCTGACAAAGAAATTTTTCAGCAAGATGTATTCAGTGATTTAAGGAATTTGCAGTTCCATTAGCTCTTCTGCCATTACGTTCCCATGTTTGTCAGTCTGCCACCTTACACAAATTACATTTGTGAATTTAAAAACAAAAGCACATCCTCCTCATTTCTTTTGCTGTCTAGGATGCTATTATTAATTCCAGATACTATGCTGATTATTTGCTTTATAGTAGTCAAAACAATGATGAAGTATTCCCCTTCAAAGATTGCATCTCCTTCAAAACAAATTTAACCCTTATGTTTTGAAGCATTTGCACAGGCTTTTAACTATTGGAATTTCATGCCTGACAATATTTTAAACAGTTGCATTCCAATGTAACTGCATAACCTGGAAATTCCAATACAACCAAATAATCTGTTATCTGCTGAAAACAGTTTAATTTTAATATGCTGCAGTTGACTTAAAGGTTAAGCGACCTCTTAAAAGAATGTGAACTTATGAATTAGGGAGTTCTTAAACTCTCAGGTGGCATTTCGTTCGCCACAAGAAGTAACTGCTAATGAGCTCCCTAGCTAGCAAAAGCTAGATGTAAAATATGTAAAACTTGAAATATATAATGTTTCTTAAAAAACATACTCTGTGAGCTCAGCTTATTAGGTAAATTATAATAGATCGAAGAAGGAAAGGGTAAAAACAGGTGTCAAAAGCTGAGAATGACCAACTAATTTATTTTCTAATGCTACTTCATTGTCTACCTTTACTAAAGTATTTGGTTAATACATATTGCAAATAAAAGGTTACTTCATCTAAAATGCTGTTGAATTAACATATATAAAAACTCAATATCATAGTTCAATATGCCAAAGAATATGCTCATTATATAGGAATTTTTTTTTTTTTTTTCCTATTCAAATCAAGCTTAAACAAATGGAGGAGTCCTGATTTAGAGTATTTAGGCTAAAAAAAATATTTTTCCTTTGAGAGTTCATCCTTGAGGTAAGGGGAAAGGGAATTCTAATAAGAACCACAGAATGTACTCCAGCACACTGTACTAGAAAGCTAAATCACTGAGAAGTGCAAGGGAAAACCTCAAAGGACAAACTGCTTGTAGGAAGAGTGAGGTCCCACTCCCTTGAGCATAGTAATCACTGCTGCTCTGAACACTAAGGCCATAATCATTTTGTGCTCTGAATTTTGCAGAGTACTAAAGGAAGTATGTGATCTGTTCCACAAAGTATCTAGGCATGTGCAGAGCTTCTACTGGCTTCAGTGAGACTTAAGCAATTGGCTGTTACAGTATTGAAGGAAAGTCTGTGCTTAAAGGTGGTTGGCTGCTTAAACAGTTAGATAAATCAAACAGCAAAATTATAAAAGTATAGCCATATATGTAAATATATAAATTTCTGGGTATTTTATAATGTCTATGCAAAATTAATCACAATATTAATGTTTTAGTTAATTGTAAATCTATTATATGAAACTGAGTCTTCAAATTAAGATGTATCAGGTACAGTTAGGACCACCTCCAAAGAGGGATGTATTTGTATTAAAAGGGAATTTCAGTCAAGTATAGACATCCACAATGAAAAGAAAACATTATGAAGTTGTAGTTAGTTCATGTTTAGCTCTAGAAACATTTGAGTCCTCCACATTCTTCTACTTGTTTTATTCAAGTTTCCTATATAAAAATTTTCAGGGTTTGGAGTTCCTTTTACCGTTCCATCATATTTTCAGAAATGCACTGTTCATCTTGCAGCTCACACTTGGTGCTGAACACTACTCCATAATTCAGAAGCCTCATCCTGCAGGCTGGCACTGATTCTATGGAGAAGAATCCTGTTTAATTCCTTTCTCCTTAATGTGATGAAGGTTAAATTTTACTCTGTCCTTTCTTGGGGATTGTGCCTTAATTGCACTGATTATGTATCTCACATTACATCTCTGGGACCAGAACCTCTCCAGGTGAGTGTTGTAGTTCCTAAATTAGACCATCATTCCCTGCCTACGAAGTAGTAGATCTCAAAATACCTTATACAGAGTGGTGTAGGCAGATGCCAGCTAAATTCATCTGTACAGCACCTGTTATGTCCAGTGATTATGACACTCTCCAGAGAAAGAGAAACATGATTTCAAAACCCTTCAGGCAAAGTCAAGTATAGAGATAGGGTGTTTTGTGGATGAAGATAACTACCCTCATCTCAAACTAATTTTTAATAGAGAAGAACTTCACATGTATTTTGTGAGGTATTTGCTCCACCTGGAATGCCAATGACTTCTGAACACTCAGAAGATGAACTTCTAGCTCAGCACTGGGTTGCTTAAGGAATCCTTATTTTGGCTTGAGCAATTTTAGAAGCCTAAGAAATATTCCTGGCAACAACTTCATGCTCCGTCAACCTGACTGAATTTCACCTATACCCCTCCCTAATTTCAGAGAAGAGAACAATAGTGGCCTTACATGAGTTAGGTAACTGCACTCTGGGATTTGAGTTCCCATGTCCTTCATCAGATGGCATGTGGATCTGACTCCTGAGTCTGACAGACTGCTGAAAGAAACAGAAAGCACTAATTTGTTAACCATTAGCTCTTACAGCACTCATACTGTTTCAGATGCAACATCTTATGCTGATCTGTCATTGAGTTCATAGTAGATGATACCACTTGATATGGAGGACTCATTGGAAGGTACCAATTACCCAGTTCACTTTTACAGATATGATGATGAAGCAGCAGTACATCTTTATAAAATGGTGGAATTGCCTAACAAAAAAATGAGTGAATATAAAATACTTCTTTATTTTCTCTCATGATTTACTGACAAATAAGTCTGAGAGATAAAAGATAGTGAGAAACTTAATTCTTTGGTTTTGTTCTAAATCATATTGCTCCTTTTTTTAAAATTGACTTACTATTTGAATTTCCTAAGGTAGTGTTATTTTTACATATGTCAGTTTGATATATATATGTATATATTGAAAGTTATCAGAAACTTAAACAGTTTCCTATTAAAAAATCAAAATTATTTTTTGAGATTCTAATTTACAAGACTCTTCAGTTACTGTGCAGCTTCTCAGTTCATAGTCTGTTGAGTTCACATATTAGCAGCTTCTATTTGGTCTGGACATTATACATCTCTGTTGTGTTTGTTACTGTTCAATGTCTGAAGAATCATAATTGATCAAAACTAATAAAAGGATCTTGGATGCTTAAGGTATTATTTCCAACTGAGTGCAAAAATGTGGTGATTTCAGAGTGAGGTGATTTGGAAATATAAGGTATAAAGTAGCTTTTTATTACAACCAATTAAATGGAACAGCTGATTGGAAATTTTCTGTTCCTTAACTTTATCAGCAATAAGGTTTCCCAGAAAAGTAGCTGCAGACTGCAAATGGTTGGATATACCTTTAAATTTATTTGGCTACTGATAGTCTTTGACTGTTAATATTCATAAGCTAGCTTTAACTTTTTGTTTGCACGATACAAATGTGAATACGTTTTTGCTACATTTTCTCTCTTGCACCAGTATTATCTATTTCTGTTTTGCTTTGTTTTATTTTTTTTTCTTTCTTTTATTAGGAAATGACCTAATTGCTAGCTTATCCTATTGCAAGATGATATATAACTCAGGGGCTTGCATTACTTTATGAATATTCTTCATTTGCACAAATATCTACAGATGAGCAATTTGGTTTTCAAGGTGCAGAGTAAAATGATATTATTTGTATATACATTACTCTCTAAGGTCTTCGTCTACAGAGTATGACTACTTGCAATGCATGCCCACCACTTCACACAGCACTTTGATTTTTAGTCCTTAATTGCACAGCTACTATTTAAAAATGTTTCTACCATTTAAAAAAAATAAAATAGGTAATTGGGAGTAAAAAAGAGATGCACAGCGAAAGACAATGTAAATTAAATGTATTTGTTGGTAAATCTCTGTTCTCAGTCAGCAACACCTGCAGTTTGATTAACTCAAGTCTTTGCAGGTGTTCATAACAGAATATTGTATAGATATGTACATACCTATACAAGTCAGTTGAAAACATTTAGCTTTGTAAAAAACTACAGGTTTCTAACAGAGGTACCTTTTTCTGTATTCTTGTGATTAATGTTCAGCTTTCTTTTTGATATGTAAGGATGAGGTATTACTAGCGAAAAATCCACAAGGAAGCACCATAAAGCAATGAAGGAGGAACACCAGCTGTGCTCATAAATTTAGACAGTATAGCTGAAAAACATGATCCATCCTAAGACTGATACTATAGTTAGGTGAGTTTAGGGCATCAGACAGTATGAAAGGATTTAATATGTACTGAAGAAGGAAAAGTAAATACAAACAACAACAAAAAAAAAATTAAAGATCAGAATAGCTATAAATGTTGATCAATAGTAGTCTCATCACAGGTAAAAGTTCATTGGATACCATATTGAGCTTAAAGTTCAAAATGTCAATAAGGTGTGTAAAATTTTAAACCAGGACATGTAGGATAGTTGTACTTAACTTTTAAAGTTTGAGTTACAAACACCTCTGCTGAGCAGAAATATTTATGAATAATGACAGAAAAGTAACACCACTAAATCATTTAAAGTTCATTTATTGCTCACTGTCTAATGATCTAGTGCAAAAAGTAATTCTATAAATATACAAATACCCACAGAGATTTATAACTAGGTCGAATGCTGCTTCGACATCTATTACTAATTAATTAGTTGCAAGTAGTAAAAGAACCTGAATGACAAAATCTATCATTTCAAAATTCCTGTGCTATTGTGGCTGTATCAGAAGCATCTGCAAGTGCTCAATTAAAAGGAAAAAAGTAAAGGATTAATTCTTACAGATGCTCTACACCGTATGTGCTCATTTCTGGTCTCTAAACAACATTTCTAACATTTAACTAGAGTAAAGCAGGTGATTAATGCTTGGGGTCATTCTGCAGCACCTCTATTAGACTGCCACAGATTCAATAGATTTACCCACAAAACAAATCATTATTAGTTTTAATATTAAAGGGATGGGAATCATGTTGTCTTTTATGACAGCTGCATTATTAACACATTTAATCATGGTAAAATCCAAATCATTTATGTTATCATTGAAATTTTGTTACAGAAGTGATAAACTGTAGGCTACAGCAACAATCAAATTTTATCTGAAAGCTGAAGTTTAGCATCACTATTGTGATGCTTATTTTCAGCCTCATGATTAATAAATAGACATTTGCATAAGAAAAATCTATTATCTGTATATGTAAATGAACAGTTTTAGGAAGCTGTTTTATGTAAGATTATTTTTGAATGATCTGCTTTTTTTATGACTATCAAAATTTGAAAACTATGACCAAGCAAACTTACTTTCAGGTAATACATGAATATTTATTAGGGATACAACACAGACATTTATAACTGTTTAATAAATTAAGGCACTTTAAATAATTGTTCTTTTCAGAAACATCTATAGATAAATATACGTATATGTATTGTTTTTTAAGGAAATACAGGGTTTTATATTACAGGTCTGTCCTCTCATCCTTAAAATTTAGCAATATTCTTGTTTTAAAGGATTAGTGTATTTGCTGAGATACCTGAATTTTAGGTAGTCTACTACTGACAGTAACTCAGTGGCTTCAGCTGGATTCACAGTTACTTTTAAGTCCCATATTTGGAAATATCCTATGTAGTTTTTTTCTGGAAAGTGTAAGAACAAGATATGGCTTTTTAAGTTGGTTTGGTGTCTTTCAAGTACTAAAATATGACCAACAATATGACAATAATGACCACAATATCCAACAAATAGTGCCCAGATTATTTGAATTTTGTTCCACCCATAATGGTGAGAAGATGTTTTGTGTTTACTATTAAGTTAATGTCAGCAGTTTTGAGTTTTTGATTGTCAATGAAAATGTGAAGTGGGATAATTAAACAATGTAGTATAGAAAGCATTTTTTTTTTAACGGGGTAAAGTCATGACGAAGATGAGCAAAGTCAAAGGTTTTAATGTTAAAGCAGAAAGCATTTTTCAACTAATTTGCATTAGAAATAAGTTTGCTAAATTGCCAAAATAAATGATGTGAAAAAAACAATTGAAAAGACAACTTTTAAATAAAATCAGTTCATATAAAGGTTAACTAAGGAGACTACCACATTTGTGCCTATTCCCTATCTTTTATGTTACTAACTTCTCAACTGCTTAATTTCCATCCACCTAGTCAGGCAATATTTTTTAATAAGGTAGGAAAAGAGTAGGGAATACACTCTAGCCAGAGCCATAACTGTCTAGGAGGTAACTTCCACCTTTTAATTCCAAACTAGCACTGAAAATGTTTCACTTGGATCTCTTTTCTTTTTGCTTGGTAAAATTAAATCTTTCAAGACCTCTAACAACCCAGAACTTCCTTTAAAACTGATGTTTCAATACAAGCTAAGTCAAATTAATGTCTTAATAGAGGATGGCACTTCCTAGTGCCATGCTAATGGTAAGAAATTATCTCTGTGGTAGCTGTCAGCTTGGCCAGGAACACTGGTATCATTGGGAAAAGCACTGTGTCCTGTATTGGCTATTTTTTTCTGTCTGGTACCTCTAACTCCAGTGCAGTACAGGGTTTGAATTGCTACTCTCCAGGCATTTTCTATACATTTGCTGTAAAAAGACTAAAACAAATCCATCTTGCATTAAATAAAATGGAAATTAATGATGAGAACTCAATAGCAGCATTCTTAAAATCATACATATCAGGCCTCTTAAAACTGCTATGAAGGAGACAATGCGAATCGCAGAGCCTGGCGTGACTGTGGCACACCACTTTGACTGGCAGGGGATTGCTGCAAATATGGCATGTGATAGAGTAGTTTAAGCCTTCCTATCTGCCTTGGGTTCAGTCCATAACCTGATATATAGTTTTCAGCAATTAATTTACTTGCAAGGGTTCAAAGATATATAGCTTCACCTGTAAGAAGAAAAAAAATTATTTTTTGTAATGATAATAAGAATCCACTTGAAATATGGAGGTACTTTTATCACACTGAACGAAGAAAAAAAAATTAATTTTGACAGAATTGTTTTGACTATAGAAACACAGGTTTCAAGTTGTCAGAACAATATCATCCACAACAGTCTGTATCTGATAGCTCAAGACAAGCTTTCTGAAGTTAAATGAAGGGAGATTGTCCTATCCTGTTTTCAGTGTTGTCCCTCCTGATATTCAAGGATGCTGAGGACTCTGCAAAGAAACTACAGGATAAAAGGCAGAAATTATTTCTCCTAAGGCTTACCTGGTAAGGAAATTATGAAATAAAATGAAACTATAGATGACTAGGTTTGGTGGATCACAGGGCAGTAGAAAAGGGAGCTTGAAGGCAGAAATGTCATTCATGTGTAAGGGTAGTGGGATCCATTCCTTGTGTGTAGTCCATTCTGTTTCTTCGTTGTTCCTCCTTTGGAAAGACATTCAGGTAGTGCACTAGTTCCCATTTGGATCAGTCTTATCATTATAAACACACTGAAATGTGACAGATAATTATGCTATTTGCAACTGCAATAGCCAGAGGCAGCTTAGATGAATGCTTTCTTTTAGTATACAGAGCTAGTCTGAAATGTATTATTTTGATAAAAAATACATTTTCATATAAAACCAATGATAGAACCAAGGCTGCTTTAGGAGGTGAAATAACTTCATAATTGTATCCAGGAAGTTTTTTTAAAAAATATGTAGAACAGTCTGGGAAAGTTGCAAACTGATTTAAAACTTGAAACATAGTGACTTCTATTTGTGATCTGTTTATCTAGCCTGCTTCTCAGATATATCCACCGTATAATTAAACTGAATGATGATGTACAATTTTGTTTGTGTTTTCAGAGACTTCAGAAGAACAATTCCTTGTAAAAGATCTTCTATGCACTTGCATTTATTCTGCCAGTCACTAATTTAAAAGTGTGGCTTTTGAACAAAGGTAGGTTCCGTGTATTAAAAAAGTGACTGCAATTTGCTCTTTCAGGTTAACTGTGATCCATCATCCTGTAGCATCGTTTCCAGAGAAGTGTCCTAAGTGATGACTTATTGCCTGTTTGCAAAGAGAAGGGAATGGTATGGAAAATGTAATTTAGTTTTCTGCCTTGGACTGAATTTATTTTTTACTAATTGGAATGTCATATACAATGAAATATTCAACAAGAAAAGACAGTCAAAAGGAATGTCAGTAATGAAAACCAAACAAAATCATGGCAACATTGGTTCAAGTTTAAGTAATATTAATTGGGCTAAGTATTTGCATTTTCGGGTGACAGGTAGTTATTTTTCAAGTAATCAGTAATAATTCTTGTTGAAGTAATTTTCTCAATCAAAAATAGAACTTTTCTAAAGGAAGTGAAGCTCAGAGATTGCACATAAATTTTTATATGCAGTAAAAATATTATTATTCAAAATTTTCTGTTATTTTTTATTATTCATATTTTATTATTTATTAAAGTATTTTGACTGACATTATCACAAGATTCTTGTCGTCTTACTTTTCTTAACTAATTTTCAGCCACCAGAGGTCACATCCTTCTCCCACAAGAATGTAGTAAGCATTATAATTGTGTGGGTTGTATAGGGAGCAGAGTACACCATATAAAGCAAAAATGTGAAAAAAAAAAAATGTAGAATAGAATAAATTTGTCAATATCACTTTAGGCAACAGCATTCTATGTACTAGAATCTCTTACTGATATGAACAAAAAAAGATTTTCCTTTTTTCCTTTTTTCCTTTTCCTTTTTCCTCTGGTTGTTCTTTCATCTCCCATTCTTAAATATATATAGATAGTCTTGATTTCACCATTAGAAAAAACAAAAACATCTTTTCTTGCAATAGAAGCTATTGTACTGTTAGGTAAAAAATGAAACCTATTATTTTATTCTGAAATAAAAACATGTTACAGTATATAATGATCAGGTTTACCTACACACCATGGATTTGGTTAAAAAACCAGAAAACTGGTAATCAGATTTTGCCAAGCATGCACTTAGCAATCAAATAGACTGTGGTTAAATGAACCATGTTTTGTATGTTTTCGTTCACTATTGTAAGATTGGAAAACTGTATTATAGTTCCAATTATCAACGGTTCATTTGCAAAGTGGATTATCTGGTTTTATTCAACATTTTCATTTAGGACTTAGGAGTTGGAAAAAATAACGTATTAATTAAATTTGCAGATAGCGGCTACCTGACACCATTGAAGGGAATTAAAATATATGAGGGTCAAAATGAAAAATGTTGTGGACAAGTTGGAAAAATGGTCTGAAAGAAATGATAGAGAAGAGCAATAGGGACAGGTGCAACACTGTGAACTTCGGCACAAATGGAGAATAATGAATTATGGAAAAATTATACAGAAAAATCTAAGGTTTGTGATATATAACTGGTAGAACATCAGGCACAATGTCACACCATTATAAAAAAAAATTCATCCTCTACTCAGGATTTTAAAAGTGCAGCAAATGCCAAATTAATGAGTTGGTTTTGGGAAGTGATGGGCAGCTTGCTCGCCCTCTTTTAAAACAAATTCGACGTTTTTTGTTTTTACATAGTGATTCCTCTTTCCATTGTCCATTTTCTATGCATCTTGCCTCTAGTTCCTACAGCCTGTTGGACTCTAGGAAGAGATTTTAACAGATGGTTCTACTGAACCAAACCAAATTAATCAAAGAAGTTTTCAGCACAGTGGTTAACTGGAACTTTACCTGTGGAATGCTCAAGGTAATCCTCCAGCTGTACTCA
Source organism: Merops nubicus (assembly GCF_000691845.1). Lineage (NCBI taxonomy): Eukaryota > Metazoa > Chordata > Aves > Coraciiformes > Meropidae > Merops > Merops nubicus. The sequence continues at coordinate 28,259 of NW_008619441.1, read as the reverse complement.
GAAAAAGTATAGCCTCAGCTGGTACCATGTGGACCAGCTGAAGAAACTGAAGAAGACAGAAACAAAAAAGCCAGAGTCCTTACAAGCAGCTAAAAAAAACACACTTAAGGATGTATGTAATGGCCGTTGGGCATAGAAAAAAAATATTGCACAGAAAATCAGAAGAAATAGTTCTAGTGAAAAAGACAGAGAGTAATGGACTTGAACTGCAGCAAAGTACATTTCATTTAGAAGTTAGAAAAAATTTCCTAGAGGTAAATGTTCATCTAATTGTTGTACTCAAACAATAAGAAATCGTCCCTATGTTTTCGTAGTCCAAACTCTAATACTGCCACATGAAATTTGAGTGGAAAAGCACCTTCTGATATCACTAGGTCAGCCTCTTAAAAGTGTCTTAAAGAGCTGTCCTGTCCAACAACCAGCAGAACAGACTAATTAACAATCACTTTCATAGCTTAATTTAACAATTTTAAAAAACTATCTATTAGTGACAGTAATGGAAAGGGCTGGGTTTCACAAATATGTTTAGAAAAAGCCATTTAAAATACATTGTCTCATTCTCTAGTTTAAAAATAAATTCTGTAAGATTAAGGATGACAATATAATTAATACATAAAGAGGATAGATTCTAGCCTTCAGTTATGGAATCATAATCAACACATTAGTGTGCAAATCCCTGTATGTTAAAAAAGCATAGTTTAAAGTACTTTGGGATTATTCTAGCGAAAATGTACATGAGAAATGTAAATGAGAAATGTAAATCATCATTAAAGCATTTATTCCCTACTTCATTAAACACGCAGTTTGCCAGGTTTTATTTTAATTTCTTTTTAATAAAATGTAATCATCTTGAAAGATGTTATATTGATCTCTGAAGAGAAAGATTTTTGTTTAGCTACAAAACAATTTCAGGAGAGGAAGAAGAAAAGCACTTTGCAATGTCTCAATCTGATTTAGATTACCTAGAAATTTTATTTGTTGAGACTGGTAACAAAGATGATGGTACTTCTTGACTAGGGTTTATGGATTCTAACCAGCCACCACATGGAAATAACTCAAAGCAATTTATGAGATTTCACAATCTGCCATTTTTTAATTAGATTGCAATCCAAAATGACCTAGGAAAAAGAAATTAGGGTAATTTACTTTTATTGGATTGCAAAACAATTTTATTTACACTTGCGTCTTTTTTTTTCCCCATTTAATATTTCTCCATTGGCAGAAGTGGTAGTCATTATATAATAGACTGCATGTTTTTCAGCCTTATTTTAGGGTTTGACACCCAAATAAGATGAAAGATAGCTAAATACTGTGGAACAATTTTACAGCAAATGTCAGTTATCATACCGATTTTACATAAATTTCATAAGTGGAACTATTTATAAGGAACTAAAAATTCACTACAGTTCTTCCAATATTCCAAGATTAAATATAATTTAAATTATTTGACTGTCAGCTCACAAATTCTTGATACCATAAATATTAAAACTGTTATAAATATTGATTTTAAAATATTGGATGTTTTCTGTAAATAGATTTAATATTTTTTAGTAAAAGATATTTTAAAAAAGGAAGATTCCCTGTTCACAACTTTTGAATTGATGCTACAGGAAGTAATTTTTTTCTGTAGACATCTCCATGTCTGGGCAAACTTATACCAGTTTTTCAACTTGTGCAAACCTATAAGTCATATAGCAGAAGAAAAACACCTAAATAAGACAGGATTTGTATTTTCTACTTTGTTTCTAACTTCATAGCTTCTTTAGTTCTCATTTTTCTATCTATAAAAACTTCAACATGTTTGAAACTGCTAGTGGTTATCAAAGTAGAGATCAAATTCACCGCTTGAACTGGGATGTCAAAAAATATTCACACTGATTACAAAAGGCTGGTATTAGGAAATGATAGAAAAATACCTTTCCCTTTATGAAAAAGTTTTTTATTAAAGCCTAATTTAAATTAATTTTACTAACATTAATTGTAGGGAGCACTTCAGCAAAATGGAAACAGGCATTTTAAAAAAAAGAGATATTGCATGTTGTCTAAAGTAGATGGATACATGAATGCACATAAAAGTTTTTAATAGTGCCTCCATAGGGAAATACCAATGCAAAAATAGATCTTAAAAACAAGAGATAGTAAACTGTAAATTCAATCTTATTTAAATCAGTAAACTCAGACTATATTCTCCCGCACAATTAAAAGAGCTTTGCTGAACAGACAGGCACGGGTGTAATACCAGCAACATCCCAAACTTGGATTCAACACCCATGGCTCATTGAATTAGTGTGGACTGATGACCTTTAAAAGATAGGTCAAATTATAGGGG